>NW_017671385.1:282660-303971 GCF_001879085.1 Nicotiana attenuata
CCCCCTAAAAAACAAAAAGGCATAAAAAGTCCAACTGTAGTAGTTGACACCCTATAACCCACATTCATATTTTGATTGAATAAATTAGTTTTATAGCCATACTAGGTCATCTCACAGTTTAAAAAAAAAAAAAGCAATGCTCTCTCTCTCATTTTCTTCAATTTTTTTCTAAATCTTTCTCCCGACTTTTTCATCTCTCTCTCTCTCTCTCTCTCTCTCTCTCTCTCTCTCTCTCTCTCTCTCTCTCTCTCTCTCCACTCATCTAATAAACATTCTTTTAGGTTATAATTTTTTTTAAATAATTTTTGTGCTAAAATCATATAACTTTCGATTAGGCAATATTGAATTTTCTTGGAAACATTTTAAGGAGTTCGAATATCGATTTTGGAGGTGTTTGGAGATGATTTGAGGCGTATTTGTGATGATTGCAGATTAAAAACTTAAGGTTGAAGAAGACTCTATTCATGTATCCCCCTATGTATATTACCTTATATATCACTATGTATATTCGTTTATCTCTTGTATATCATGCATATTGATATCCATGTCTATGTATATCAATGGAAATCATGTGATATATATATATATATATATATATATATATATATATATATATATATATATATATATATATATATATATATATATATATATATATATATATCGATAAAAATCTTGCTTGATATATACTGATATACAATGTGATATACAACATCCAAAACTCGTAGCCAATATTTGGTGATTGTTTGCGATTTTGTTTTGGATGAATCCAAAATTTTGAAAGGGGACAAGCTTGAAATTAGGAGTTGAATATTTAGATTCTCTTATTTTTTAGTTCGTTTGGTTGATTTGGCTGTTCAGTACCAATTTATGCTTTAGTTGCTAAGCTTAATCTTTAGGTAAATCTTGTCAATAGTTATTAGGAGTGATATGTATATATAAATCTCCCTTAAGATTCATCTACACACGAAATACCAAAAAATCCAATTCAAAGTAACCATATTGAGCTTCTATATTGGATTATGTAGCATGATTTTCTTTATTGAAGGCTAATCAATTTATGTAGGGAAAAAAAATTCGTATATAACAATTAACCTGAATAGAGCTAATGTGATTCTATAAGTTGCTATCTCCATTTTCTCGATTAACCACAAATATTAGGTGTAACAATCTAACCTATTGTTTTGAGGTCTAGCATTTTGTTCTTTGAATTACGACCTTGAGTAAGTTCTAATATTTTATGACTAGTATGTATAGTTGGTTTGGGTTTCGAGAAGTTTGTGAGTGATTTGGAATGCTTAGTTCCTAACTAGAGGCTTTAAATTAAGTGTGACGACCCGGCCGGTCGTCTCATGAGTTACCGGTCCGTTTCCCCCATTTCTGCTTCTACTTGCTTTGTTCATCTCTGTGTTGAGGTATCGGGTTAGTCGAATTGAATCCGGAATGATTTTGATAAGGTTTGAGACACTTAGTCTCTTTTAAGAAGGCTTAAGTTGGAAAAGTCAACCGAATGTTGACTTAAGTGTTAGAGGGCTTGGATGTGAGTTCCGATGGTTCGGTTAGCTTCGGGAGGTGATTTGTGACTTAGGAGTGTGATCGGAATGGGTTTTCGAGGTCCGGAGTAGAATTAGGCTTGAATTGGCGAAGTTGATATTTTGGCGATCTCCGGTTGATAGGTGAGATTTTGATTCGGGGGTCGGAATGGAATTCCGAGAGTTGCAGTAGCTTCGTTATATCATTTAGGATATGTGTGTAAAATTTCAGGTCATTCGGACGTGGTTTGGTTGGGTTTTTGATCGAAAGCGTAGTTCGGAAGATTTTTTAAAACTTAGGCTTGAATCCGATGTGTTTTGGTTGATTTGATGTTGTTTGAAGTGTTTTGATGATTGGAACAAGTTTGAATAAGGTTTTAGGATGTGTTGGTAATTTTGGTTGAGGTCCCGGGGGCCTCGGGTGAGTTTCGGGTGGTCAATCGGACCATTTTAGAGTTTGAGGAGTTGCAGAAAATCCACTCAGTTGTTGCAGAGATTTTTGGCTTTCGCGATCGCGTATGAGGATTTTGGGTTGGCCAGAGTTTAGCTTTCGCGTTCGCGGAGGGCTTTGATTTTGTACTTCACGTTCGCATGCAGAGTTTCGCGTTCGCGTAGGTCTGGGAAATAAAGCATCGCGTTCGCATAGTGTATTTTTGGAGTCCTGGAATTTTGCTCTTCGCAATCGCGAGGCTTGGGCCGCGATCGCGATGAAGAGATATCAGAACTGGGCAGAAAGTTTATAAAATATTTCATCCGCGATTTTGAGTCATTTTCCCCCCATATCTGAGCATTTTGAGAGCTTTTTGAAGGTGATTAAAGAGGGATTCGAGGTGAATTGATTGAAGGTAAGATTTTGAACCTAAAACGTGATTCTATTGTGAAATTAACCTAGAAATTCATGGAACTTAAGCTAAAAATGAAAGAACTAGGGCTTGGGATTTTGAACTTTTAACTTGGGATTTGAAGGACCATTTGAGGTCGGATTTTGATGTTTTGGTATGTATGGACTCGTGGGGAGATAAGGAACCTATTGGTGTGAAAATTTCTGAATTTCAAGAAGTGGGTCCGGGGCTCGGGTTTTGCTAATTTCGGGATTTTTGATATTTTTTGATTGTTTTCGCTTGGGCTTTGTTCCCTTAGCATATTGTGATGTATTCGTTCTAATTTTGGATAGATTCGACGCACGTGGAGGCCAATTCGAAGGGCAAAGGCGTCGCGAGCTAGGGCTTTAGCCGGTTCGAGGTGAGTAATGCTTGTAAATGATGTTCTGAGGGTTTGAAACCCCGGATTGCACATCGTAGTGCTATGTTGAGGTGAGACACACGCCTGTTGACGAGCGTGGGGTCATACACTGTTGGGGATTGTGACTTGGTCTGTCCCGATTGATGATTTTACCGCGTATTTGATTGAAAACTTATTTGTTATCACTATGATTTGGGTGGAATGTCTTATTTGGTATTCGTGCCAATTATTTGAACCCTTCGGGGCATTTCTTGATATTTCCTCACCGTTTGAAATATTTACTTGAACTTAGTCATGTATTTTTCCACTGTTTTACTACTCAGCCGGTTTTACTCATGTTTTGAGACTTAAATGTTATTTTAAATGATGTTTTGGGCCGAGACACACTGTTTTACTATTGCTCAAGGGGCTTGTGAGTATTTTTGACTGAGTAAGGCCGAGGGCCTATGTTGTGAGGAGACATTGATACTGATTTGAGGCCGAGGGCCTGAGATATGTACGCCACGAGGTGGCTTGATTGATATGAGGCCGATGGCCCAGTTGTGATGCCACGAGATGGCTTGTTATTGCGATTGGGTCGTAAGGGGCCCCTCCCGGAGTCTGCACACCCCCAGTGAGTGCGGGTACCCTGTGTGATGTGAGATTGAGCCCGAGGGGCTGTTATTGTTTTGAGATGTTGCCCGAGGGGCTGGTATTGTTCTGAGTTGTTGCCCGGGGGGCGGATGTGGTGATACTGTGCCTGAGGGGCGAGCTTTTATTTATTTACCGTACCTTAATTATCTTTCATATACCTGTTTACTTGTTGAAAGAGGATTTTACTGGATTTCCACTGGTTTTACTGCTTTTAAATGATTTTACTGCTTCATCATAGAATGCTTTATGCCATGCGTGATTTCTTACTTTCAGTTATTATTTACATTTATTACTCACTGAGTTGGAGTACTCACTTTACTCCGTGCACCTTGTATGCAGATTCAGGCGTATCAGGTTCCGCTCCAGAGTGTTGATTTCCTCCAGTTCCAGGCGGGCTTTCTTCGGAGATTACGAGGTAGCTGTTGACGTCCGCAGCCCCGTGTCTCTATTTCTCTATCTTTCCTGTTCTTCTCAAACAAATGTAGTAGTTTATGACTTAACAAACTGTATTATGGATTCATAGATGCTCGTGACTTGTGACACCCCGGTTAGGGCTGTGTCGGGTTGGATTTTCCGCATTTTATTGTTATTTTCGCTATTCAGTGTAAGTAACTCATGTGTTAAACTATTTTGTGTTGGTTAACTGTTTTTTTAAAGATGAATGGGGTTGAACTGGCTGGCCTTGTCTTTACGAGAGACGCCATCACGACCGGGTTCGGGGTTAGGGTCATGACATTATGAGAGTTAACTAAAGTCAATATTTTAGGTAAACGAGCTCGAAATGGTGATTTGAAGGTTCCGATCGGTTCGTATGATGACATGCACTTGTAAGCATGTTCGAATCGATTCTCGCATGTCCCCGAAAGGATTCGATGCTTTTGGTTGAAAGTTGGAAATTTGAAAAACATTAGAGTTCATAAGTTTTGACTTAAGATTAACTTTTGTGTTATTGTATTTTTTTCGTGTTTTGAGACTTTGAACATGTCTATATAGGTTATTTGGAATTATTTGGATGGTTGAGAGGTGACCCAAATTGCTTGGGAGTGATTCATAACTATCTTGTGAAATTTAAAACTTGAAGAACTTAAGAAAGTTCATGTTTTGGTTTGAATCTTAATTTTTAGTTGTGATATTTTCGGATCCGTTTTGAGCCTTTGGACAAGTTTATATAGGATATGGACTTGTTGGAACAATTGAATGAGATCTCGTCGGGCTGGGGTGAGTTTCGACGCGTTTGGAGCAAGTTTTGAAAGATTTGAAGTGCTGAAACATAATTTTCTATCCTTGACATGGCTTTACAAAAGAACTGACACCAATCTATAGATGATGATGCCTTGACGATACTTGTAGCTCTTTGAATCTAGTTTTCAGAAAATCAAATCGTTCATAATTATTATATCTGTACAAATGTTATGACTATTTTAGTGAAAAGAGTAATAATATAATTTCTAAAAATATACACTAAAAATTTCTGCACTTGTGTATACCTCATTTAGTATTTTGGGAGCTAGGGAGCTCGAATTTATATAATTTTTAAAACGATATTCTCCTAATATGATATGGTAAGTAATTCTCACCAAAATTATGATTATAATATGAATCTATAATCGATTTTGCCTTAAAATCAAGAATTCAAAAGAGGAAAAAAAATTGAGCCAAGACTTAAAAAAAAAAAAGATTGTGAACACCGATATGAACTCAGATTTGAAAAGTAATCACATAATTGACTCGTAAAGTTGTGGATCAATGGAATTTAACTTTTACTTTGGGATTTGACCATGTGGGACCGGGTTGATTTTTATTGACTTTTGAGATTTTGTTAAAAATCGTAGCTTTATTATTTGAAATTAATTTCTATAGCTTTAATTGACTTGCTTAAGCGTTATTTGGTCTAGATTGGCTCGCTTGATAGATTTGGATATAGAAAAAAGCAGCTTTTGAAGAATAGAGCTGATCCGATATAAGGTAAGTATCTTGCTTAACCTCAGCTTGAGAAATTTTTTCCTTAAATGGGCTTGTATGTTATATACTACATGTTTGGGAGCGAGATATATGCGAGGTGCGAGTGTATATGAGGATGCCAAAGTTGTGCTTTGCTTATTTTAGACTTTTTATACCTTGTTTGGTATACGCTTTATTTGATTTACTTGTGTCATGACTCTATACATATCTTCACATGCTATTATCATGTTATAAGCACCTCTCTTGTGCTCTTGTAATATGACCGGATATCATATGTCACTAATTGTTATTATATAACTACTTGAGCATCTTATTCATGTTAAATGATATCATAGGCATCGTTTTGTAATGATCTGGCCAGTCGTTTTGTGTATTCGAGCCTCGTTCCCTTATTTGATGCTTTCTGTATGTTTATTTTGGTTATTTGACTTGCGGGGAGTGATTGGTTTTATTTTGGGAAGGTTTTGGATTGAATTGGAACACCTAGTTCCTAATTTGGAACTTGTGTGCAAAATTTTAGGTGATTCTGTGTTGGTTAGACGTGTTCGATGTATGTTTGAAATTTGAAATGGTTCATTAGGCTTGAATTGAGATGTGATTCATGATTTTGATGTTATTTTTTGTGTGATTTGAGGCCTCGAGTAGGTCGGTATTATGCTTTGTGACTTATTGGTATGTTCGGACGAGGTCCCGAGTGGCTTGGTGAGTTTCAGACCATTTGCTCTCATGTTGCACTGCTAGTTTCTCTGATTTTTTGGTGCTGAGAGTGTTCTTCGCGATCGCGGGAAGAGGAGCACGATCACGTCGTGTTTTGAGAGCTGGCTAGATGTTCTTCTTCATGTTCGCTATAATGGATATATGTTTGCGGTGGTTGAGGCTCTAAGCCTTTGTGTTCGTATATGAGACCACGTGTTCGCGTAGTGTTGAGTTAGGCTGGCCAGGCCGTGTTGGTTGACCTACACGTTTGCGTGAGCGCGTTCACATAGGTCAATCGTTATTCGCGATCGCGTGACTGGTGCCACATTTGCGTAAGGGGTCTTCAAGGCAGTTCAGTTTTATGCTTCGGATTGCGAAGCTGGTCCCACGATCGCAAAGGGTACTCTTGGAGCAGTTCTCTAAGTTATCATAATTGAGGGTTTTATTCATTTTATCACATTTTGAGATTGAGAGCTCAGTTTTGGGCGATTTTTAGGAAATTTTCACAATTTGGATCGGGATAATTATTTTTTACTCCGGTTTGGTTATTATACATGATTCCATTTTTTATTTTGACATTTGATTTATGAATCTAAAAGAGAAATTGGGAGTTTTTTGACAAAATATTTTTAAAGCGAATAATTAGATTTTGAATATCGATTCGGAGTCAGTTTTGAATGAAACCAGTATGGTTGGACTTGTATTCAAGTGGGTTGTCAGAATTTATGGGTTTTGTTGAGTCCCGAGGTGGCCCGGGTTGACTTTTTAGTTGACTTTGAGTATTTGATTAAAGATTAGATCTTTATCGTTTGGGTTTAATTGGTATGGTATTATTTGATATTTTTGAGTTACTTTTAGTTAGATTTGATCCGTTCGAAGGTCGATTAATGTGGAATAGCATTTCTAGAGTATCAATTTGGCTGTTTGAGGTAAGTATCTTACCTAAACTTGGTTGAGACACCAGTTGTCTAAGTTATTTGTGATGGCTACGGCTATGGGTAGCGCACATGTGTGGGGTTGAGCCCATGTGCGTGTACCGGGGTACTTATTCATGCTCGGGTGTAGTGTTTAGGCTATGATATACCTTGAATTGATTGCTAAGCTTCATGCTATTATGTTTCTTATGTTTGAACCCCTTTGTGAGCTATTTGAATCATGCTTGAGGTTACATATTGATCAATCTCCTGATTAAACATGATAATTGCTACTTTCATGATGTAATTGCTTGATTGAGCTATGGTAGCACAATTTGCACATGCATACACTTTAGCATGTCACTTATACTACTGCATGAGCATAAAATTGATATCTATTGTTCATATACATATATTCTTGTATATACGCTTTCTGTGTGATATGGATTAGACTAATAGCACGTGAGTTGTTCGTGCGGTTGAGATATGATAGCATGTGGGTTGTCTATGCAGTTGAGATATGATAGCACGTGAGTTGTCCGTGCGGTTGAAATATGATAGCACATGAGTTGTCCGTGCGGTTGAGTTAGGATAGCACATGAGTTGTCCGTGTGGTTGAGTTATGATAGTACAAAAGTTGTCCGTGCGGATTCGAGATATTATTATTATTGGCATGTGAGTTGTCAATGCGATTGTTATTATTGGTATGTTAGGTGTCCGTATGGTTGATATTATTTGCACAAAGTTGTCCGTGCACTGTGTGAATAAGGATCCACCCCCGTAAGGTCACCGTCTCATGTTTCTCTCTTGATGGTGTACACGCGGTATGAGGAAAATTGACTAGTGTTTGATGTGGTTATTGCATTTCTTCTCTACTTGCAATTTTCTTAGATGTATACGTGATTTTGTTGCATCTCTTCTCTATTTGCTAGCTCCGGAATCTACATGCCTTTATGCATATCTTCTATATATGCCACCTTACTTGATGGGATGAGACACAATACATATCTTCTCTATATATGAATCCGTGTCACTTGACTTGTTTAATCATGCATATCTTCTCTATATGCAACTGATGAAATATTATCTGGTATTTTACACATGTGTTCTCTATATGCAAGTCTGATGATTTAATGATATTGGACGCATATCTTCTCTATATGCTGGATATTTACTGAAACAGAGTATGTTACGTAATCTTTAGGCACCAAGGTGGCTTGTTTGTGATTTATGACTTGATAATATTATTGTTGTGTGCTTGTGAGACATATGAACTGAACAAGTTATTAGCGAGTATCATTAATAATTCTTGCCACTATTATCTTGCCGAGGTTAGTTATGATATTTGTTGAGTAAATAAGATCGGTTGTACTCATATTACACTTCTGCACCTTACGTGCAGATCTTGGAGCTGAGTTGTTGTGGATGAAGGGAGTTGGCATTGAAGATGTACCTGTTTTTTCGGATATAGCTACTACTTGTCCTTGGTAGTTCTGGATTTGTACTCTATTTATGTATATTTCAACAGATGTATTTATTTTCGTACCAGCTTTGTAAATCTTAGTGGCTCATGACTTGTACTACCAATCCTTGAGATATTGTATGGCAACTAAGCTATTTCATTTATTAATTACTTATGATCTTTAGTAGGATGGTGTAACTATTATTTGGCTTACCTGCATAGAGATGCATCAGTTTTATTTGATCCGGGTTCTACTTATTCGTATGTGTCATCCTATTTTGCTTCATATTTGGATATGTCTCTTGATTCTTTGGATAATCCTGTTTATATGTCTACACCTACTAAGGATTCTATTATAGTGGACTATGTCTATCGTTCTTATCTGGTCACTATTGCGGGCTATGAGACTAGGGATGACCTACTATTAGTTAATATGGTGGATTTTGATGGAATTTTGGGCATGGATTGGTTGCCATCATATCATGATATGCTTGATTGTCACGCTAAGACCATGACATTGGCTGTGCCGGGATTGTCGAGGTTGGAGTGGAGAGGTTTCTTGGGTCACGTACCTAATAGGATGGTGTCTTATTTGAAGGCTCAATGGATGGTTGAGAAGGGGTGTTTGGCGTACTTAGCTTTTGTTCGAGATGTGAGTGCTAATACACCCATGGTTGATTCAGTCCCTAGGGTGAGGGAGTTTTCAGATGTTTTCCCTGCAGACCTACCGGGCATGCCACCCGAAAGGGATATTGAATTTGGTATGACTTGGTGCCAGACACTCAACCCATGTCTATTCCACCATACCACATGGCTCTAATTGATTTGAAGGAATTAAAGGAATAACTTCAAGAATTGCTAGATAAAGGTTTCATCAGACCGAGTTTTCACCTTAAGGTACTCCGGTTCTATTTGTGAAGAAGAAAGACGGTTCCATGTGAATGTGCGTTGACTACAGGCAACTGAACAAGGTAACTATCAAGAATAAGTACCCACTACCGCATATTGATGATTTATTCGATCAACTTCCGGGTGCTAGGGTATTCTCAAAGATTGACTTTATATCGAGGTACCATTAGTTGAAGGTTAGAGCTTAAGATATTCCTAAGACGGCTTTCAGGACCCGTTATGGGCATTATGAGTTCTTGGTGATGTCTTTGGGGATGCCCAATGGCCCAACAACTTTCACGCACTTGATGAACAATGTGTTCAGCCTTATCTGGATTCCTCCATCATTGTATGTATTGATGATATACTGGTGTATTCTCGCAAACGAGAGGAGCATGAGCAACACTTGAGGATCGTGCTCCAGACTTTGAGGGAGAAGAAGAAATATGCTAAGTTCTAGTTAGACTCGGTAGCGTTCTTGGGTTAGGTGGTGTCCAGTGAGGGGATTAAGGTAGATTCGAGAAGATTGAAGCAGTTCAGAGTTGGACAAGACCTTCTACTACTATAGAGATTTGGAGTTTTCTTGGGTTGGCTGGGTATTATCGCCACTTTGTGGAAGGGTTTTCATCTATAGCATCCTCGTTGACTAATTTAACTAAAAAAGGTACCCTATTCAAGTGGTCTGACGAGTGTGAGGAGCGCTTTTAGAAGCTCAAGACTGCCTTGACTACAACTCTAATTCTGGTTTTGCCTTCGGTATCAGGTTCATATACAGTCTACTGTGATTCTTCAAGGGTTGGCATTGGGTATGTTGATGCAGGATGGTCGAGTGATTGCCTATGCTTCGCATCAGTTGAACCCCGATGAGAAGAACTACCCAGTGCATGATTTGGAGTTAGCAGCCATTATTCATGCACTTCTGATTTGGAGGCACTATCTTTATGGATTGTCTTGTGAAATATACACAGATCATCGGAGTCTTTAGAACCTATTCAAGCAAATGGAATTTAACTTGAGGCAACGGAGGTGGTTAGAGCTACTAAAGGATTATGATATCACCATTATTTATCATTCGGAAAAGGCCAATATGGTTGCCGACACTTTGAGTAGGAAAGCAAAGAACATGGGGAGTCTCACTTTTATTCCAGCCGGGGAGAGACCGTTAGCTTTGGATGTTCAGGCTTTGGCCAACAGGTTTGTAAGGTTAGATATTTTGGAGCCTAGCAGGGTTCTTGCTTGTGTTGTATCACGATCGTCCTTGTTTGAGCGATTAAGGCGCGTCAGTAGATATTCCCCAATTGCTTGTCCTTAAAGACACGGTGCAACATGGTGATGCCAATGAGGTAACCATTGGTGATGATGGGGTATTAAGGTTTCAGGACTGGATTTGTGTGCCTAATGTGGATAGGTTGCGGGAGCTGATTCTTGTTGAGGCCCATAGTTCATGGTTTTCCATTCATCTGGGTGCTGCGAAGATGTACCATGATTTGAAGCAACACTACTGGTGGAAAAGGATGAAGAAGGACATTGTGGATCATGTTGCACGGTGCTTGAACTGTCATGATGTTAAGTATGAGCATCAGAGACCTAGTGGCTTGCTTCAGAGACTAGATATACTGCAGTGGAGGTGGGAGCGTATCACTATGGATTTAGTGGTCGGGCTGCCACAGACCTTGAGGAGATTTGATGTTGTGTGGGTCATTGTGGACAGGCTGACCAAGGCTGCACACTTCATTCTAGTTATGACTACCTACACCTCTAAGCAGCTAGCTCAGATATATCTTAGATAGATTGTTTGACTGATGGTGTGCCCATGTCTATTATCTCGGATCGAGGCACTTAGTTTATATCATATTTTTGGAGAGTCGTACAACATGAATTAGGCACACAGGTCAAGCTGAGTACGACATTTCATCCATAGACGGACGGGCAGTCTGAGGTACTATTCAGATCTTGGAGGACATGTTGCGAGCATGTGTCATTGATTTCGAGGGTAGTGGGATCAGTTTCTACTGCTAACAGAGTTTGCCTACAACAATAACTACCACTCGAGCATCCAGGTGGCTCCGTATGAGGCCTTATATGGAAGGGTATGTCGTTCTCCGGTTGGTTGGTTTGAGCTT
Organism: Nicotiana attenuata; assembly: GCF_001879085.1. NCBI lineage: Eukaryota > Viridiplantae > Streptophyta > Magnoliopsida > Solanales > Solanaceae > Nicotiana > Nicotiana attenuata. The sequence goes on from NW_017671385.1 coordinate 294,113, forward strand.
GGGAAGGCAAGGTTGTTGGAAACTAACTTGGTTCGCGATGTTGGAGAAGGTGAAATTCATTCAGGAGCGGCTTCGTAAAACACAGTCCAAACAAAAGAGTTATGCTAATAGGAAGGCTCATGATGTGGCTTTCATGGTGGGTGAGAGGGTTCTACTCAGAGTATTGCCCATGAAGGGTGTGATGAGGTTCAGAAAGAAGGGCAAGTTGAGACCTCGATATATTGGTCCTTTTGAGGTTCTAGAGAGAGTTGTTGAGGTGGCCTACATACTTGCTTTGCCACTCAACTTATCAGGAGTTCATCCGGTATTTCATGTTTCCCGGATGTACTTTAAGGATTTGTTAGATGTGTTAGATTTCAGCTCGATGCAGCTGGACAAGGATTTGACTTATGTTGACGAGCCGGTAGCCATTATGGACAGGCAGGCCCGAAAGCTGAGGTTAGAGAATATTGTATCGGTGAAGGTTTGATGGAGAGGTGAACTGTCACGACCCAAAATCCACCTAGCTATGATGGCACCTAACCCAGCAGGCTAGGTAAGCCAAATAACAATCACCGCAATTCCAATGAAATAAAAGTGGTCAACAAATGATATAACTGGATTTCCATACAATATCCCAAGAACTAGTGGTACAAGTCATGAGCCACTAAGACTAGATTTACAAAGCTGGTATGAAATAAATACATCTGTTTGAAATGTACATAAACAAAATTCTGATCTGAAACTACCAAGAACAAGTGGTATCTATATCCAGAAGGCAGGTACATATTTAGTGCCAACTCCCGTCATCTAAAGCATCTCAGCTCCAAGATCTGCACGCAAGGTGCAGAAGTGTAGTATGAGTACAACCGATACCATGTACTCAACAAGTATCATAACTAACCACGACGAGGTAATAGAAGCAAGAGTTATACATGGTACTTGCCAATAACATGTACAAGTTCATATATTCCAACAAGTATAGGACAGAAATATGATCATATTATGAAGTCACAGATAAAACCACCTCGGTGCTCACAATTTTCTTAACGTATTCTGCTCAATCAATAATGCATCATATAAGGAAGATATGCAAATAAATTAGGTAAACAACCAAGGAAATTGCAAGTAAAGAGAAAATGCAATACCAAATATCAATCTTGCAGCACGCAACCAAACAGAAATCACGGCTCTAAGGCCTACATCAGAATCTTAGTAACCAAACCAAACCCATGATCAACTCTCCCAGAGCTAACAACAACCAGAAACTCGTCAGTTTCTCAAAATCCGCATGTACACCATCAAGAAGGAACATGAGAGGGCGAACCTAGGGGGATGGATCCATATCCAGACAGTGCACGGACAACTCACGTGCTAATAATATTAACCGCATAGACAACTCATGTGCTGCACGGACAACTCATGTGCCAATAATATCAATCTTTGGATCCACACGAATAAATCACATGTTGCATGGACAATTCACGTGCTAATAATCATAATCCACCTGGCGTGGTCACACACTCATGTTCACATGCTCAATACCATAATCTTCCCGGTGTGGTTATAGACCCAATATCACAATTCGCTAGGCACGATCACATGCTCAATATCATAATCCACCTGACATAGTCACATGCTTAATATCACAATCCGCCCATCATGGTCACATGCTATCAGTCCGAACCATATTCACATAGAAAGTATATATTCAATAATATATGTACATCATAAATGAAATAAACATTTCATACTCCTGGATTGGTATAAGTGATATGCTAAATTGTATGCATGTGCAAAGTGTGCTATTATAGCTCAAATTGGGCAATTTTATCACAAAATAGCAATTATCAGGTTCATCTGGAGATTACCCTATATTTAACCTCAAACAAGGTTCAAATTGCTTAGAACAGGGTTACAAACATACGAACCATCTCAGCATAAAGCTCAACAAGCAATCCAAGGCACATTATAGCCTAAACACTACCTCGAGCATGAATAATAACCCGGTACATGCATATAGGTTTAACCCCTTACATGTGCACCATCCATATCACGTAGCTATCATAAGTAACTCAGGAAACTAGTGGCTCAACCAATTTAGGTAAGATACTTACCTCAAGCAAGCCAAATTGATACTCGAAAAGCGCCATCCTGCACAAATCGACCTACAAACGGCTCAAAACTCACCAAAAGAAACTCAAAATCATTAGATAATGCCATATGATTCAAACCTAAACGATAAAGGTTGAATATTTAATCAAATACTCAAAGTCAACAAAAAAGTCAACCTGGGCCTGCACCCCGAAATCCGAAAAAATTCAAATATTCTGACAACCCACTAGAATACGAGTCCAACCATACTAATTTCACTCAAATACGACTCCGAATCGATATTCACATCTCAAATATTCACTTTAGAAAAGTTTAGACAAAAATTCTCGATTTATCTTATTGATTCACTAATCAAATATCGAAATCAAAGATGGAATCATGTAAAATAATCAAATCTGAGGCAAAAATACTTACCCCAATCTGAACCGTGAAAATCGCCCAATTCCGAGCTCCTAAACTCAAAATGTGATAAAATAACTCAACTCTCGAATATAAAGCTTCTGCCGAGGGATACCCTTCGCGATCGCGGGACCAACTTCGCAATCGCGAAGAACAAATATGAACACTACCAAAATACACTATCCATTCGCGACATTTCCCACACAAAGGCGATGAACCCAGGCACCAGAAGTACGTGAACACACCCTTAACCACGCTAAAGCGAAGACAGAAACCCCCAGCTCCCACACTAAAGCACGATCGCATGCCCTCACATGTGAACATGAAGAACAAACATCTCAACACTCCCAGAACGCGCTCATCCTCTCGCGAACACGCTGAGCAAACCACCAACATCTTTGTAACTACCTGACCGGCCATTTTGAGCATTTGCACTTCGCTCGCCAGTTCTCGGGTATGACTAGCCCCGTATGATGTATTATGACTTATGTAAATCGTCGGTTTTGGTTCTCAGGTTAATCGGAACAGATATGGAAGAATGATTCTCAACTTGAAGCTTGAAATTTGAAAGGTTTGACCAAGTTTTTACTTTTTAATATTCGATCTCGTATTTGGATTTTTATGATTTGGTTAGCTCCATTAGGTGATTTTGGTCTTGGGAGCGTGATCGGAATGTAATTTGGAGGTCCGTGATAGATTTAGGCTTGAATTGGCAAAATTAGAAATTTGGCATTTCCTGGTCGGCTGTGGAAATTCTGATATCGGGGTCGGAATGGAATTTCGGAAATTGGAGTACGTCCTTAGTGTCAATTGTGATGTGTGTGCAAAATTTCAGGTCATTCAGACGAGGTTTGATAGGTCATCATTTGCGGAATTCAGAAGTTTGGAAATCCTTAGGCTTAAATCCGAGGGTGATTTGGTGTTTCGATGTTGTTTTGAGTGTTCCGAAGGTTGGTATAAGTTAGAATGATGACATGTGACTTGTTGGCATGTTTGGTTGAGGTCCCGGGCCTTGGGTTGAATTTGGGTGGTTGACAGAAGGTTTGGCATTAAGTTGATGCTGCTGATTTTCTGCTGCTTCTGTCATTTCCGCACCTGCGGATTGGGGACCGCATGTGCGAGGTCACAGAAGCGATATGTAGACCGCAGATGCAGGATTTGGCCATCAGGAGAAGAACCGCAGGTGCGGTTTGTTGGGCGCATCTGCGGGACCGCAGGTGCGGTGCCTGGGTGCAGATGCAGTCCCGGTCTCTTAAGTGATTTTCACAGGTGTGCACCTGGGACCGCAGGTGCGTGGAATTGTCCACAGGTGCGGAATCCCTGGTGCAGAAAGTATATAAGTTCCCCTTCACGAAATTTGGCCTATTCCACCAATTTTGAAGTCGGGATTGAAGCTTTTGGAGGGTTTTGAAGAGGGAATCAAGGGGAAACTTGTTGAGGTAAGATTTTTGAACTTAAAACTCGATTCTATGGTGATTTTCAGTAGATTAAGCTTGGAATTTGTGGGATTTAAGGGTGAAAATTGGGGAATTAGGGCTTGAAACTTGAGAGTTAAAATTGGGTGATTGAGAGGACAAATGAAGTTAGATTTTGGTAAATTTGGTATGTATGGACTCGTGAGAGGATAAGGATTTTAGTGTTGTGATTTTTGTCATATTTCGAGACGTGGGCCGGGGGTCGGGTTTGGCCAATTTCGGGAACTTTGATTTAATTTGGTAATTTTCGCGTGGGCTTTGTTCCTTTGGCATGTATTGATGATATGATTCTGATTTTGGATAGATTCGGGGCGATTTGAGCCCGAGTCGAGCAGCAAGGGCATCGCGGAGTAAAATTTCGCCTGGTTTGAGGTAAGTAATGATTGTAAATCTAGTCCTGAGGGTATGAAACCCAGGAATTTCGTACTATTTTGATAAATCAGGTGACGCACATGCTAGGTGACGGGCGTGTGGGCATGCACCGGTAGGGATTATGACTTGATCCGTCCCGTGGCAACTGTAAAGTTGCATATTTTGATAAACTCTATATGATATCTATGTGTTTTAGAAATGATTCTGTTAACTTGGGCTAAATGCCATGTTTGGGGCCTTGTGCCGTACTGTTTGGACCCTCAGGGGTATTTTACCACTATCCTCACACTGTTTTGATTCGAAAGTATATCCTCAGTCATGATTTTTACCTGTTTATCGTTTGATTCAGTTTCATTACTCAATTTTTAAATATATGAAAGCTGTTTGGGCTGAGTTCACTGATTTTTCACTGAAATGCCCGAGTAGCTTGTGAGGTTGATGACTGAGAAAGGCTGAGGGCCTGATGGTGAGGATTATATAATAATGGATTGGGCTGCACGCCGCAAGAGATTTTATATATATATATATATATATATGTATATATGTATATATATATATATGTATATATATATATATATGTATGTATGTGGATCGGGCTGCACGCCGCAGTGATATAGTACTTGGGCTGTAGGAGCCCCTCCGGAGTCTGCACACCCCCAGTGAGCGCAGTCGACTATATAATTATGGATTGGACTGCACGCCGCAGTGGTTATCATAAGGTATGTATTGAGCGTGAGTGCTGTGAGCGCTGAATAATGAGAGTTGTGTCACGAGTGACTGAGAGGCCTGCCCGAGGGGCTATATATATATGAGTGATACTTTGCCCGAGGGGCTTGTTTTTATGAAGTTACTGTTTTCACTCTTCTTTTATACCGAGCCTCTATTGAAAATGTTGAACAAATGTTTTAAACAACTTTCATTGAAATTGGAATTTTTACGAGATGTTCGGATTTTAGCTGCTAATTTAAACCTTGTTATTTCCACTGAGGTTTTTATGTTATGAGATGTACATGATTTTTTAAATGCTCGTCACTGCACTCGGCCTTTCTTTACCTTTATTACTTACTGAGTTGGCGTACTCACATTACTCCCAGCACCTTGTGTGCTGATTCAGGTATTTCTGAACCCGGTAGCGGGTGTTGATTTGGCAGGTTCATCGGAGTTAGCAAGGTAGTTGCCTGGCGATCGCCGCCCTGCTTTTCCTCCCTCCTTATTCTCCCTTAGTTGCATTCAGTGATTTTCTCGGCGATGTTGGTCTTGATGTTGTCAGATGGTTGTAGTAGATGCTCATTGTGAGCACGGGATTTTTGCCCTAAGCAATAATTCCCAAAATTTCAAACAAAACAATTTCTTTATTATTTTGTAATTTTTTCGTGAATTTGGTGGCATTTTTTGATAATTGTTGCATTTTTATTCATGCATTTTAATTCATATGAAAACACATAAATATGCATTTTTTGCATTTAGGATTTAATTTCACAATTTTAGTATTAGTTAGTTTTAGAACGAAATTTAAAGAAAATTGCGAAAAATAGTTTCTTTGCACTTTTAATTGTTAATTGTTGCACTTATCTTTAAATAAAGTTTTAAATAATTTTAGGAGTTAAATAGTTAGGTCTTTGTTTTGTTTAGCATTTTATAAAAATCAGAAATACAAAATAACCAAAAGGGGTGAAAAGAAAAAGAAATTAATTGGAAAATTAAAGGAAAGAATGGTCTTAAGTAGATGCCAAAATCTGGGCCCAATTGGCTTCACCCAAGCAAGTCCAATACAAAAATCACTCCAAAAACCGGCCCAATACAGTCCCTAACCCGGTCCGACCCTCCCCTCACCAAAACGACGTCGTTTCGGCCTTTTAAATCTGGACCGTCGAGATTCTTCAGATCAACGGTGGAGAACTATGGTTCTCCACGTATAAATATGTCCGAACAACCCCTCCCCCCCTCAGAACCCCCCCTACCCTCACCGTCTCTCAAACCTTGACCATGTACCACCACCGTTTCCCACTGTCACCCCACAGTCTACCACCGTCCCTCCGCCGTCCGCCGCCGGCCGGAAATCGCTCACGGCGGCGGTCAAGCTCCAAACACACTCAAATTTTCACCATCGACTCCTCTCCCTTTTCACTTTCCAATGCCCAAAATATGTTCCCTAGAATGTTAACCAATTTGCTCGAATATGCGAAAGCAGTGACGCCGCCTCCACCGCCCACGGCGGCGCCACCACCAAACGACTCCATTTTTACACCACATGTTCTCCCCAAGATCCTCTTCCCAAACCCCTGACCAGCTTCATTCGAATCCTCTTGCATGTTCTCGAATTTCAAATCAAAATCCGGCCTAAACCCTAAATACTCCAAATAACATCAAACTGACATCATATGATCTCCTCCCCCTCCCCATGAAGAATCCACTGTCAGTGATGCTCAAATATTACTGGAGTTGCTCGAATGTTAAATCTAAGAGGCGGCAGAACCCTAGGACCCCATAAGTGAGTTCTTTCTTGTTCTTCTTTGTTAGTTTCTTCTCCATGATTGATATTTCTTCGTGATTAATCAATTTAGAGTTTGATTTTATTTCTTCTCATTTTTTTATCAATTCGTTCGATCCAGTGTTCGAGTAGGCTAACCTGTTTCTTACTTGTATATTCTTCATTGTCATTTAATCAATAGTGAGAATTGGTTCGTTTGTCGATTTAGTTGTGATTGAGTTCTTTAAAATCAGGGTTGATCATGATTAGGGCTTAGCTCAAGTTTGGAATTGCTTAAATTTTCTTCAGGCTTCATGTATGTTTAAGTTTGTTCTACTAGTTTGATTGTGTGTTTCGAACCTGTTTTTCTTACAGTATTTAATCAATCCTATTAGGGCACTGTTTGATTTTGGTTTGTTTAGGCTAGTAATTCTGTATTGATGTTCTTAGTAAGTTAGTTAGTCTAGTTTAGTCATTTCAATTTAATCAGTAATTGTTCTTAGTCAGTGTTTGTTTTCAAGTAATCCTTAAGCTTAGGTTAGATTGATTTGGTTATAGCCGATAATGGGGATTTGGGGAATTGAGACCAGGATCGAAGGATTGATAGATTCAGGGGTTTTGTTTGGTTTTGGGTAGTAATTTCAGGGGGTGCTAAGGGTAGTTTAGGCATGGGAAAAGGGTAGTTTAATCAGATTTGGTAATTGTTGAAGTAAAGTAAGGGTAGAATAGGAATTCTAATGGGTATAGAACCTTCTAGGATGGAATATAGTGCAGGTTTCAGTAAACTTAGGGCAGTAACTTGAGCAACAAGTTAGGAAATCACGGACTAAAGTGTTAAAAAATGAAATCTGGAAATTGCAGCTGATTTTTTCTATAAAAGGGCAGTCCTCTTTGCTTCATGAACAAGTTTGGAGCTCAAAATTCTCCCCAAAAAAAAAATATCTTCAAGTTCCACAGATCTGAAATTGAAATTCAGATCCAAACTCCTCTTAGATCTTAGCTTTCTTCAAAGAAAAACCAAAAAAAAAACAATAAAAAAAAAAACCAAAACTCTAAAAAAGGGTTACTGTTTCATTGCTTGTTCTTAGATCACTTTCAACTTTTTCGGATCTGAGTAGTTTGAACTAGCTGGTGGTTCAGTAGTCGTTTGTAGTTAATTTCTGGGTTCACTTAGATAATTTGATGCTGTTTGGGATTGATTTAAACATTTCCTGATTGTTGATCCTATTTCTGGAGCCATTCGAGTCCATTTGAGTGCATTTCAAGTGATTCGTAGTTGATTGCTTGAGCCTGCTTGGTTTCAAACTTTTCTGGGCTGTTGAACTAACTTCCTGAGCTGTGTATTGTTGTTGTTTGATCATCTCTTGGTCTGCTATTGTACTGCTGCTGCTGACCTCTTCTTCTGTTAAAATTTCATTTCCAGGTACATATTCAAATCACAATTTGGTGTAGCTTTGAGTGAAGTGCTGAAATGAAAGATCTATTCATCTATTTTCTAAATATGTGTATTCATTTTGTCATAATAGCTTAGATACTGATAATGAATGTTGTTCAGGATCATCTCCAAAATTACATAGATGCTAGATGATTAAACTGGATGCTGGGTTGTATAATTTGGACTTTGGACTGTTGAATCTGTTTGTGGGCATGATCAGTCTTAGTATGATTTGATGTTGGATCTAGTTTCACATTTTATGGACAAGTAAAAATCAGGACTAGTTTGGATTCACAATCGCCTGTAAAATCACATATGACATCCGTGCTAATCATGAGTTCAAGTTAAGGAGGTTGCTCAAATACTCTCGCATGAAGTAGTCTGTACTAGCAGTTTAAATTTTGCAAGTGATAAGCCTGAACGCTGATTTATTAATATGAGTGGAGTCAATTCAAACATAATTAGTCTATCTTGTGTAGTATTATTGTCGTTTTCAGTTTGTTCTTCACCTAGTGTTATCTAATAATCCACTAGCAGTTAAATGAGTGAAATAATATGAGTATTAAATTGGAAGTTGAATGATCAGTGCTTCGTTAACCTGAGGGGCATTTTGAACAACTTGAATAAGTTTCAGTAATTATCTAATACAACTGAATTGGAATTTGGCCTGGCTTAACCGTTTGGGCTCAATAGCCCATTATCAAGAAGAGTAAGTCTCAGGGCCTCAATGAACGGCCCAGGCTCAGTTGGATGCTTGTGTACGTTTGGGCCTGGGCCCAGGTCTGCTTGGTCGGTTTATGGTGTGCACATGATTTTAACTTTTCTTTTGTTGGGCTTGTCTTGGAGCCCAGTGGCTGCAATAAGTACAAAGTCACCATTAGGTTTATTAGAGACGAATAAATATAGAAAATTATAGATTGCTTTAGGATTTGCCCTTTAAAATAAATTGCAATGAGATGAGCCTCGCCAAATAGAGCAAACAAATTACGGGGCCCTCGATAAATGTACATACAAAAAAACTTAGACTTCGGGATGGGCCGTTTAGCGAATTTCACGGCCTTCCCCAAAGATAATAACACGATAGTCCCTTTAGGCGCGTTCTTAATAATCTTACCTTCTTAAATACGGGTGCACATTTATGTGACCCAAATCTAAATCTCAACGGAGTCGAAATGCGTCAAAAGCCACGGGTGCACTGGTGTAACGTGGTTCGAGATACATTTTCACGACGTTGCAATTCTTATTAAAAGACATAAAGCAAAAGTGGTTAAAACAAAAGGCACATAGGTTAGAATATGTACTAAAATCAAATAAATAAGCCAAATATGACAGTTGAGCGACCGTGCTAGAACCACGGAACCCGGGAATGCCTAACACCTTCTCCCGGGTTAACAGAATTCCTTACCCGGATTTCTGGTTCGCGGACTGTTAACAGAGTCATAATTTCCTCGGTTCGGGATTCTAAACCGGTGACTTGGGACACCATTAATCTCCCAAGTGGCGACTCTGAATCTTAATAATAAATCCCGTTCTGATTGTCCTTGAAGTGGAAAAACTCCTTTATGCCCTTGCGGGGTGTAGGTGAAAAGGAGGTGTGACAGCTCTGGCGACTCT
>NW_017671386.1:0-3690 GCF_001879085.1 Nicotiana attenuata
CTATAACCTAAAACCTAGTGAGAGTAATTGGGTAAGAGTAAAAGATGGTACAAAGATGGGTTGGTAACCTAAATAAGTTTGAGTAGAAATTGTGAACTTCTTTTCTAAGTCATACGCATTAACTTGTGCACTAGATTGGCGTTGCTAGACCATTTGGTGAATTGGAAATAGAAGTTAAAAGGGAATTCGGCTCCAGGTATGTACGGCTAACTTTGAACTTGTAAAATCACCCTTGTTTGGGTGTTTGAGTGCTTCGTATGTAATTTCTACGTGATTTGTTTGTGAAATCCCTGTGATTGGTATGGTTGGGTGATTGTGGTTATGCCTTCGCTGTATTGATGTAAGTAATTAGAAATAAACCAAGTTGCGATTGTGAATGTGCTATGTGGTAAGAACTGTGAAACAAGTAATGGAAGGAAATGGGAATTGCTGTGATCGGAATAACCGTGGTAGTAACATATTTGGTTTGTTGTGGGTAATTATTGTGGTGACTTAAATTGCATATGAGTCGTTGAATATGATGAAATGGTATTTGATGGCCATGGAAGTTCATGTAAGTTGTTGTTGTTGTTCCTTGAGGGTCATGGTTGTTGTCGTTCTTTGTGAATTGTTGTGGTTGTTGTTGTGTTGTTTGTGAATTGTGATTGTTCGGTGGGATCGGGTTGCGCGCCGCAACACGAAGAAATAAGGTGTGGGTTGTGGTGATAAGGGTGGCCGAGGTAATAAGGGTGGCCGAGGTAATAAGGTTGGAAAGCGATCGAAATCGCTATTGAAATGAACTATGAGCAAATTGTGAAATTATTGATGTGGAAATGTGGAAGGGGAAACAGGAGAGATTGTAAACTTGTGGTTTGATTGCTTTTTCTTTGAAGATTTGATTGTTATTTCCATTTCAATTACATGCTTGTTTATGGAGGAGAGATTGTATACCTGTTGGCTTAATTGTTCCTTCCTTGTGGATTTGATTGTCGCTTTTATTACTGCTACTTACTTGCTTATGGTTCGAGTTTACTTGGAGCAAAGTTTGTTCATACATACCAGTACAATTCAAATGTACTGACGTCCCTTTTGCCGGGGGCGCTACATTCGTGTTATGATTGTAGGTGGATCCGTAGCAGGTACTCCAGTCCACCGATCGTAGCTCCCCTTCGTCATCCATCAGCTTTTTGGTGAGCCCCTTTCCTCTCGGGGCCCTGCGTGGTTCACACCCTGCGTGGTTCACGCCACATCACCAACCTCAAACTCCATATCACGACGTCAGACATCAGAATGAGACTTTTGCCTGCTTTGTGCCGTCCTCAATCGTTCCTGTATCACCTTCACCTTCTCAATGGCTTGGTGAATCAAATCTGGCCCATATAATTCTGTTTCACCGACTTTGAACCATCCAACTGGTGATCTACATCTCCTCCCGTATAGTGCCTCGTATGGGGCCATTTTAATACTGGAATGGTAGCTATTATTGTAGGCAAATTCTATGAGTGGAAGATGGTCATCCCAATTTCCCTTAAAATCTAGAACACATGCTTGTAGCATATCTTCAAGTGTCTGAATGGTACGTTCAGCCTGTCCGTCAGTCTGTGGATGAAATGCAGTGCTGAGATTCACTTGTGTGCCTAAACCCTTCTGAAAAGACCTCCAAAAGTTAGCCGTAAATTGAGCTCCTCGGTCTGATATAATAGATATTGGTACACCATGAAGCCTAACAATCTCCTTGATATACAACTTCGCATAATCTTCAGCCGTGTAAGTTGTCTTAACTGGCAGAAAATGGGCACATTTTGTAAGTCGATCAACTATCACCCAGATGGAGTCAAACTTATTATAAGAGCGAGGTAACCCAATAATGAAGTCCATATTAATCACCTCCCATTTCCAGGTCGGAATCTCTATATTCTGAAGCAATCCACCGGGTTTCTGATGTTCGATCTTTACTTGTTGACAATTAGGACACTGGGCTACAAATTCTGCAATAGACTTCTTCATGTTATCCCACCAATACTACTCCTTAATGTCATGATACATCTTTGTCGAGCCGGGATGGATGGAATATCGGGATTGATGAATCTCATTCATAATCTTCTCTCGCAACCCTGCCACATTAGGCACACATAATCGGCCCTGGTATCTCAGTGCCCCATCTCTTCCAATCTCAAAATCCGTACTTTTACACTGCTGAATGCTCTCTCTCAATCTTTCTAAGATAGGATCTTTATATTGCCGTGCTTTTACCTCGGCTACCAAAGATGATTCTGATGTATTATGTACAATAACACCTCCGTCATCAGAGTCTAACAATCTGATTCTCATATTGGCTAGCTGATGAAGCTCTTAAGTCAACCCCCATCTACCTGCCTCAATATGTACTAAGCTTCCCATTGACTTACGGCTGAGAGCGTCTGCCACAACATTGGCTTTACCGGGATGATACAATATCTCGACGTCGTACTCTTTCAGTAATTCAAGCCACCTACGCTGCCTCAAATTCAACTCTTTCTGCTTGAAGATGTATTGTAAACTCTTGTGATATGTGTAGATGTCAACATGGACGCCGTATAAGTGGTGTTGCCATATCTTCAAAGCATATATTACTGCAGCCAATTCCAAATCATGGGTTGGATAATTCTTTTCATGCTTCTTCAATTGTCTTGATGCATAAGCAATCACCTTCTCACGTTGCATCAATACGCACCCCAAACCTATACCTGAGGCATCACAATATACCACATAACCTTCTGGTCCTTCAGGAAGAGTGAGCACTGGTGCGGATGTCAATCGATTCTTCAACTCCTGAAAACTTCGTTCACAAGCGTCAGACCACTGGAATTTAGTAGCTTTCTGTGTTAACTTAGCCAATGGTGCCGATATAGAGGAAAACCCTTCAACAAATCGCCTATAATATCCTGCTAGCCCCAGGAAGCTGCGGACTTCTGATGGTGTTGTAGGTCTCGGCCAATTCTTTACTGCATCGATCTTCTGAGTGTCGACACTAATACCCTCGTCAGATATCACATGGCCAAGGAATGCTACTGAGTTCAGCCAGAATTCACATTTGGAGAGCTTAGCATATAACTTACGATCCTGAAGCGTCTGTAATACTATCCGCAAGTGGCCCGCATGTTCCGCCTCCGAACGAGAATACACCAAAATGTCATCAATGAATACGATCACGAACACATCAAGATAGGGCCTGAATACAGTATTCATGAGATCCATAAAAGCTGCTGGGGCATTTGTTAGCCCGAACGACATCACCAAGAACTCAAAGTGCCCATATCTTGTCCGGAAGGCCGTCTTTGGAATATCCTTCTCCTTGACCCTCACCTGATGATACCCTGAACGTAAGTCAATCTTGGAGAAATACTTAGCACCCTGGAGTTGGTCAAACAAGTCGTCAATCCTTGGAAGTGGATACTTGTTCTTTATAGTAAACATATTCAATTGTCGATAGTCGATACACATCCGTAACGATCCGTCTTTCTTCCGCACGAACAGGACTGGCGTACCCCAAGGTGAGGTGCTAGGCCTAATGAAGCCCTTATCCAGTAAGTCCTTCAACTGCGCCTTCAACTCTTGCAACTCTGCCGGGGCCATTCTGTATGGAGGGATAGAGATCGGTTGAGTGTCAGGCAACACATCAATGCTAAACTCAATCTCCCTCTCAGGAGGAAAGCCTGGGAGTTCATCTGG
>NW_017671386.1:4238-32120 GCF_001879085.1 Nicotiana attenuata
AGACAATATACCTATAACAACATCTCGGAGATGACTCGAGATCCTGTCGACCTACTAGAGCATAGGTTCGATTTTGAGCACCACTCGAACTCTGCACTGCACCTCTACCTCTACCTCGACCTGTCGACTGCTGAAAACCCCGTGCTGGAGGTTGAACTAATGAAGAAGAACCAGACACAGATCCAGTCGGCTGAGCCATACCACCACCTCCTATGTTAGGACAATCCCGTATCATATGGCCAGGCTGTCCGCAAGAATAACATGCATCAGAACCTCGACGGCACAGTCCAAAGTGGGCCTTAGCGCACTGATCACAACGTGGTGTTAGGGGTCTCGTCTGATTAGTATCTCTGTGATATTGCAAGCCTGATGCCCGCGAACTCTGACCTGGACCTGAATAGGTAAATCGATCATATCGAGGCCTCTGGAATTTTGGAGGAGCACTAGCTACAGATGGCGCCGAACTCCTCGAAGACTGGGGCCTGACATTGCCTCTGAAGTCATCAGAATACCCTGCAAATCTCGCCCGCTTATGTTGGCCCCTATCCTGCTCCCTATCTGCCCTTTGCTGGCGCTTACGATCCTCTAGGGTCTGGGCATAAGCCTGAATACGGGAAATATCCATGCCCTCCACCAAGGACGCTGTCGTGCACTCATTTATCAGATGTGGTCCCAACCCGTTCACGAACAGATGCACCCTATCACTCATCTCTGCTACTATATGGGGAGCATACCTTGCTAAAGAATCAAACTGCATACTATACTCTCGCACACTCATATTACCTTGTCTAAGGTTCAAGAACTTATCAGCTCTAGCTCGTCGTATCTCAACTGGCAAGTAGTGACGAAGAAAGGCCTCAGAAAATTCCTTCCACACAGCTGGAGGAGCGTTCGGACCCCTGGATCTCTCCCAACTATCATACCAGAGAACCGCTAAATCCCGTAGCCGATAAGAAGCCAACTCTACTGCCTCTGTATCACTAGTATGCATAACCCGCAGTGTACGATGAACCTGATCAATAAAAGTCTGCGGGTCCTCCTTCGGATCTGATCCGGTAAACACAGGAGGGTCTAAATTAATAAAATCACGAACTCTCGTACTAACTGGTTTATCAGCAGCACCTGTATTCTGCCTCTGAGCCTGAGCAGCTACCAAGCTAGTCAATAACTGCAAAGCACTCCGCATATCCTGGTCTGTAGTGCCAGACGGAGGAACTGGAGGTGCTGGGTTCCTCCTAATATCCTCTGGAGGAGACGGAGTAGATGAGGTATGAGACGGCATCTCACTCTGAGCCTCACTTTGGCCCGCTCTGGCTTGGGGCACCTGACTGGTACCCTCTCCCGCAGCTGTATCAAGCCGTCTACTAATTGTTTGCTTCCTAGTCGAAGGCATCGCTGAAAGAAAACAAGGTGAATATTAAAGATGAACACTTACGACTCAACTCTACGCACGATCTAGATTCAGGAAGAAGGTAACAACCCTAGATGTCATGTAGCCTCCTGATTATAAATGTGGCGCGCTACACATCCATAATCAAGACTCTACTAGACACGGCTCATAGACAATCCCTAGGACAGACTTGCTCTGATACCAAGTTTGTCACGACCCAAACTGGAGGGCCATGACTAGCACCCGGCCATACTTACCGAGTACCAACATACATTTTATCTAACCTTCTTTATTATCTTTTAGGGCTGACGAGATCAATATAAATGGTAGACATGGGTCATGGACAACCAACAATAAAATATGATGGCATGAACATACATAACATGGGATGACTAGACAATCAAGAAACTATATATAAGGTACGAGCTACCACGCTACCATGAGAGACTATACTACAAAAACCAGCCGACAAGGCATACCAAACTATACATGAGTCGACACCTGTCTATGAGCCTCTAAAGGAACATAAGTGTTGCAACATAGCCGGAACAGGGCCCCGACATACCCATAATATCTATAACAAAAATGCATACCAAGACCAAGGCAAGTCCGAAGAAGGGATCTCGCCAATCACCGCTGAACTGGACAGCCTACTATGGTGGGGGAGCTGCGCCTGCCTGTCTATCAGGACCTGCAGCACGACATGCAGCGTCCACAAATAAAAGGACGTCAGTACGAATAAAGTACTGAGTATGTAAGGTAGGGAACCATAAGTACGAACAGTAATGTAAGCAGGGATAGAGAATAGACAACCTGTAACATCTGGGTACCTCTGAGGGCTACTGACATGAAATGTGTGATACATATGTATATATACATAAACTTTTAAAACATACGCCTCTGTGGGAATCATCATCATCATATCGTACCCGGCCGTAATAGGCTCGGTAAAAACGTACCCGACCACGTGGAGCTCGGTAAAACCCAACTGATCAATGGTTGCACAATAGGTGCCATACCCGGCCGTCTATAGCGGGGCTCGGTAGAGTAAAATAGATACATATATATAATGCATGCTCGACTCATGGACTCACGTTCTAAACCTTTCGGAGTGACGTAAGGTCGGTATCCTGTGTACACGTTATTAGGACTAACTCTTCACCATGAACCTTATAAGAATCAGGAAGTACCAATAATATTGATAACATAAGAATAAGAGAAGCAACAGCAACATCATTCGTTCCATAAGAGGGGAAACAATGTAAGTACTGCTAGCTTCTAAGAAAAGAATATCTTTGGAAGCTCGTTCATTACACTATGTACAATCGGAGTCGTGCAAAGGAAGGAAAGGGGTAGCCTCACATACCTTGTATATACTGCCCCAATCTCATGCTATGCAATTTTCACGACTCCTTAGTCTACAATAAGAGAGACGATACTATAGTTACCATTCAAGCGTCATAACTATTATGTATCGACCACAACCTATTTTACGATGAAACGGAAAGCACCTCCCCTATATATATGACTTCACACAATTCCAAACAATCACCAAACAGCCCAAACAACATCAATAATAATCATATTGAGCCTCCCAAAACAGTCCACGCACAACCAAATCACTTCATACATACGACGGCCACCGTAGTCGTGTCAAACGACCCGGAAATGTTACGAAGAACTACCAGCCCACAACCCTACATCTATATGGTGTTTCTCCACACCCTTCCTCCTCCAAAACTCCACAAAACAGTAGTAAAACACGCAGCCCAACAGCAACACAAAACAGTCCACAAAACAGTCCGCTACAAGTGAATAACTCGAACTCACGGCTTCCGATCACCGTCCCGTGAGTTCTTACATGTATAGAACGAATTACCATGAATTTACAGCAGAATAAATGTATGAAAGATAGCAGTAAACTCACCTTACTTGTTGGATAACTCAGCCCTTATCTTGGTTCTTCAAACTCTAGGGTTTACCCCCAATTTGAACTTGAAAGAGAGGGAAAATCAATTAGGGTTTGTGGATAATTTTTGGGAGGAAGTTTGCAGGGGTTTAGGTCTGGTTATTTGTGAAATATAATGAGGGATATATTGCAGAAGATAAGCCTTTTAATGGGCTCTTTGTCTGACCCGAAATTGCCTCTTTTTGGGCTATCATTTAACCAAGTAGGTGACCCACCTACTTGTCACCTAGCAGCTTGTGCAGTCTCGCAAAAATGTCTATATCTCTCTACTCCAATGTCGTATTGATAAAAGGTTTAATGCGTTGGAAACTAGACTCATAGATCTTCAATTTGGTGGGTAGATCACCCCGTAATTCCAATTATATTGGGAGAAAAGCTTAATAACATTTGACCTAAAGTTTAAGTAAAACTATGAACTTAAGTTGCAACAACTCTTGTCGACTTTTGTCTCATAACTCGTTTGACTTCAAGACTATGATACGGATATTTTATGATTCATATACCTTAAAATACGACCTCTTGAGAGTATTAAGCACCCCTAGGTTTATCCAAAAATACGGCTGACAACATCCTTGATTCGTTTAACTTCTAATACTTGTTAACCACCCTTATACACCTTTGTATCATTTAAGACCAATAGGATTAATCTCTTATCATCTCAAAGATAATCTCTTCATGGATTTACGTCGACGACCTTATGGCATGAACTAACGTATGTGAATATGGTTTGTAACAAAAACCATACTCCAAAACCTTAAAAAGAGGTTAACCAACGCCAAGGGAAAATGGAAGGAAATCCTACCCGAAGTCCTATGGGCATACCGTACGACCTCGAAGTCTAGTACCGGGGCCACCCTGTTCTTATTAGTTTATGGCGCTGGAGCTCCAATATCGGTCGAAGTCGGAGAACCAAGTATCAGATTCTGATATGCAACAAAGGAATCGAGTAACGAGGTCATGAGTACGAGCCTGGAGCTATTAGATGAAAGGCGCGAAGCCGCCCTTGTCCGGTTGGCCGCCCAAAAATAGCGGATCGAGAGATATTCAATTGAAGGGCTGACCTTCGATACTTCAATATCGGGGACTTAGTGTTAAGAAGGGTCACACTGAGCATCCGAAACCCAAACGAAGGGAAGTTGGGGCCGAACTGGGAATGACCATACCAAGTTATCGAGATCACCAGAAAGCGATCCTACAAACTCGGGTAATAAACGGAGAACGGCTACCAAATAACTGGAAAATAGCTCTCTTGAAGTGATACTACTGTTAAGGTATGACCCCTTTTATTCCTTTTTACTTATTTTTGAACTAACACTTGCAGGTAACCAATAAGGAACAGTACAAAATTTTAGGTCTGAAAGCACGCGTTGCACTCTTTTCCCTTGAACCGGTTTTGTCCAAATGGGTTTTCCGGCAAGGTTTTTAACGAGGCAACAATGGATCATGCTAACTTAGAATAGAAGGCCAGTCATGAATTGGTCTCAAAAATTGCATCAACAGTATCCGAGGCTTCTCTCTATGATCAACCTCAAATTCTGGGGCATTACCCTCGGATATCAACTTTAGCAAGGAAAGAAAATTCGTGATTAAAGGTTCTCGATCGATAGGATTTATTGTAAGGGACAAATGGTCAATTAAACCCTGCCTGCATAGATTTCTCGAGCCCTGGCACGAAGCATGTACACATGTATAACTACTATACAAAAGAATAAAAAGAAGTCTTTTCCTTGCGGATAAAAATCTTGTCCTTCAAATTTTTCTTGCATTTTCTCAAGGAATTTCCTACATCCAACCCCTAAAGGTATCGAGCCCAGGGCCACCTTAATCTGAGTTCAAACAATCACTCTCACTCGGGCACTACCGTCCGAATACAAAGTCGAGTGATTTGGGCTGTTGGAACTCCGGGGCACAAGACCTATTAGGCAACGCCCAAATTTTAAAGGTTACAACCATCCCCACCCGAGGACTATTATCCTAGGCAAACCCAGATAACTAGGGTGAAAAGCCCACTAGGCAACACCTGAACTAAAAAGGCTATGGACAAATTAAAACGGCTCGGAGACGTCTGATACCTGTAGCAAAAACGACAAGGCCTTAAAATTTCTAACCCGGTTCTAAAAGCTACTCTCGACAAACTATAAACTAAGAAAGTATAAGTACTTTGGGGAAATTTTTTCGGTCACACCGAAACCCCACGATGCCTTCAAAACAAAATAATGTTGAATGCAAGGCTTGTTCGAACCTCCGATCATAACCTAACTATTTCATGCTAAGGCATTTTAATCTTTGAAAATATAAATGACAAAGCAAAGAAAAAACTTAGAAATTGCTGAAGGGAAAAAAGGCTTTATATACATATCAAAAAAAATTTACAAGGGCCAAAACGGCCTCGATACAAATTTTTACAGAGGCTAAACGGCCTCAACCAAAAGATGAAATGAAAAGTAAATAACAAAACATTTGCAAAGAGCCTAAGTGTCCTAGTCTTCGCCGGGGGCCGCCTCGTCACACTCGGGATCTCCTCCGCCTTCGAATCCGCTTAAACCCTCAGAATCATCATCCTCGGGATAAGATAACTTTTTAGCCTTGGCTTCGAACCCCTTGGCACTCTCAATTTCGCCTAATAAGTCGAAACCTCGAGCATGAATTTCCTCGAGAGCCGCCCTTCGGGATTGCTGCTTCGCAAGCTCGACAAGATCTTTTGCTCGAATCCGGGCCGCCTCGGCATCTACCTTATAAATGACCACCTTCTCATCGGCATCGACTTTGACTACCTTGGCCTCCGACTTGGTCGTCTCAAGCTTCTTGGCCAGATTTTCTCGATCGGAGATGGCCGAATTTAGCTTGAGACTAGAGCTCCTCGATCTTTTTGGCCTGCACCACGACCTTTTCCTTTCCAGCTCGAAGCTGGAACTCAGCCAAAGCCAATTCTGCCCGAGCAGTCACCTTTTTCGAGGTCAAGCGGTCCATGTTGCTTTTCCACTCTTCAGCCTCGGCCTTCACCGCATCTACCTCTGCCCGAAGCTGCTCAATCCAATCAAGCTTTTGTTGGACCTGCTTGTTTGGACCGTTAGTCGCCATATCTGACTCATCGTCACTAACTTCAAATACTCTTCTTGCCTGCTCGACCAAGTCGTCATGCTCCTTCTGATCCACCTCTTGCTCAGCTCGGAGGCTCTTAGCATCCCCTTCACTTTGC
The DNA here is from genome assembly GCF_001879085.1 of Nicotiana attenuata. Lineage (NCBI taxonomy): Eukaryota > Viridiplantae > Streptophyta > Magnoliopsida > Solanales > Solanaceae > Nicotiana > Nicotiana attenuata. Next base: position 10,797 of record NW_017671386.1, read on the forward strand.
TTACTGAGAAGTTTGTAAGCATCTCTCTTCTCATTGAGACCTCGGATCTCGGCCTCATATTGGCTTAGCTCTTCCCGGTATTAGAGAAAAGTCTCGTGATGAAGTACCGAGGCCTACAAACACAAAGAGAGAAGTTATGACCATCAACAAATTGATCTAAGTACAAACTAGAAATCATCAAGAGGTATATGAAGTTACCCGATTTAACGCCTGTTGGGCATCATTGAACAGGCAGGGCACTTCTACCTCGTTTAGCTTGGCTTGGTCCTCCTCGGTCACCAAGCACCGAAGGTAACTGGCCACCCCTACGGGGGCAGAGAGAACCCGAGCATCTTCCGGAATGGACATAATAATTGACCGCTTCCAGTCAGGATTCACACTTGGAGCTGGAAACTGGTTGACTAGTTTGGACTTAAGAAGGTCCACTCGTCCCAAATGATGGACTCTTCCTAGGTACTTGTAAATCACCCAACCCTGTGGCATCCTCCGTGGTGGTAGACTCTACGCCATTAAAAAAGTTGTGAAAGGGGTCTGCCGCCCCTTGTGGCTCCTCGTTGGAGCGTCCTTTCAGCGTCTGAGCCTCGTTGAACATGGACTCAGTGAACGAAGGCAACTGGAGAGGTCTATCACACCGAATACGTCCTTCGGGTCACTATCCGCTGCTCGGGAAGCACCGACCACAACCTCCTTATCGACCTCCCTAACTTGAGACACAATGGCCTTGCCTCCTTCTAGTTTGGAAGCCTCGGCTACGGCCTCCTCATCACGTCCCTAAGTCGAGGTAATTCAGTTTCGCCTCTAACCGGTTCGGAGCCCCTCGTACCTCGAGCTCTGACCGCACGCGGGTCACCGGCTTCTTCTTCTTCTTCTCTTATGACTCGTCCCTCAGCTGGTGGAGTGAGTCCGAAGAGGGTGCTCGAGCACTGGTGCTATCCTTAGATTTGTGCACCAACCTTCTCTTTGTTTTCTTCTTTTCCGATTTCGGAGAACTAGGAGCCCTTTTTCTCTTCTTCTCCTCACCTTGTCTCCGAGCAGGGGACTCGGCAGGGCAATCCTCGTTGCCGGATAAAGGCCTCATTATGACTTCCTTGGAAAGACTTGCAAAGGGAAACGAAACAAATAAGAAGTGAATGACACAGAAGAAAACCAAGTGTTACTCACTCAGGAAAGCGATTTCACCGTGAGAATGGGCCTCCCACCGGCCCTTCGAGAGCTCGCGCCATGCGCGCTCGGAGTATGGCTTTTGTGCAACAATGCCCTCGACCCACTCCTTGAGTCGAGGGTTTGCGTTTAAGACCCGAGCAACAGCTTCATCGCCACCAAACACCAATAAGAAAGAATGAAAAGAGAGTAAAAAATAAAATTTTGGGAAAAACAAAACTTTACTTACGTTTTGTGTTCCACTTCTTGGGGAATAGAATGTGCTCGGGCTAGGATCAGGTTCGAGGTCCACACTCAGACAAATCGGCCTAGCCAACCTTGATCCCGATCTTCATCAATGCTCGAGAACGGGGCTTTACTAGCTCGACGTGCAAGTTTAATCAGTTCCCCTACCCCCCCCCCCCCCCACCCGAAAGGGTCAGGGACTGTATAGGCACATAAGGTGGTCGACAGTGAACTAGCATTCGTCGATCTCTTTAGTGATCAAGAAGATATACCTCGAGACCTTCTCACCCCGGCTCGGTACGGGTGACGGATTTTCAACCTTAAATTGGCGATCACCGAGCACCCGCCAGGAATAAACGTGCTAAGAGGAGGTTGTTCCGCCGGTTCCTCGCCGGCCGGCCGTGATGTAGAAGTAGTTTCTTTTGGGGGATTGTTTTTTAAGTTTTCGCCATTTCTTTCAAAGATGAAGGAATAAAGAAGAAGAGGAAGTTAGAGCAGTTCACTTAGTGATTTAGGGTGGGAACAAACAAGGTTCTTCACAAAAGGATCTAAAGAAATGAGAGTTTGAGTGCTAGAAAATAGAGAAATTTCTGAGAAGCAAGGGTAGAAAGTTTGGAAGTAATATTTGAATGGATAAGGAAGGGGGTATTTATAGCTTCCAAATGACGGTTCAAATCTAGGAGTGACCGATCAGCAACTGACAAGCATTTATGCCATTAAGATGTAACTGATGAGACGTTTCGTTCATTTTGTCATTTTTAACGCGGAGTATCGAGGCGAGAATTGGAAGCTCATATCGTTTCTCATCGTTTAATCCAAAAAATGAGGGGACTATCTGTACACGGTCAAAATCGGGCTCGTCTATTACATGACAGATCGGGCTCGGAACGTGAGAGATTGAAGATCGACCCTGAGTCCTATCAAACCAGAACACAAGGTCAGGATGCCCATCCTCGAGAACATCGAGTGCACGACCCCTGAATCAACCCTAACCCCGAAACGAGCCCGAGGAAACATTGCCAGTATAACCAATAGGAGACCGAAATAACAGAAGGCCAAAATATCCGAGATTGGTTGAATATTACGGCAAAAATCTCGGCACGTATCGATAAGGAACCGGCAAATCAGCAATTCAGGAGATTTTTATCTTTTATAAAACTGTACCTAAAGTAGGACTCCCCTACTATATAAAGGGGGTCTGATTACTTGTAAAACACATTGTTACAAGCATTCAGAAACAATATACTATTATCTTCTCTTTAAAGTTCTTATTCAATTGTGTCTTGACACTGATCAAAGTGCATTTTGTTCAAGGTTGGCTCACCTCCCAAGGTTGTAACTATTCAATTCGTGTGGTTTGAGTTTACTTTATCATATTTTATTTCAATTGCTATTTAGTTTATCGCTTTGTATCAATTTAATTCACGTAACCTTATAGCCACTTACAAATTCAATTGTTATCCGATTTTGAGGATAAACACATATGTTTAGGATTGATTAGGATTCTTTGGTGGCTTTCCTTCAGGTTTAGGATACTTAAGTTTTTCTTTGTTTATGATTATATATTTCTTTACTGCCGTGTGGTTCTTTTATTACCAATTATTAATTCATGTTACGTATATTGTGTATTTTCTTTATTTATGTTTAGGATCTAGTGTAGGTTTTTTTACAATTAAAATAATTTTGAATAAGGAGGAGCTGCCCACTTCTATATCTTGCGTCTATCGGTATATATTTGTTTTTAATTTGGAGTAAACTTTCTATTAATCTGTTTATAAAGTTATTGTGATGATGTCTAAAAACTAATAAAGCTTGGTGAATTTTGGTATTTTCTCTTGTTGTTATATTCGTTTATCCATGCGATTGTCGATTATGTAATTTTTGTGTTGTGGCTGCTTTATTGGAAGTCGCTATTTTGCATGTGCTTATATTTATTGATTTTTAAGTTAAAAAGATATAAATTACAAGTAAAAGCTGGCATTAAGATGTGGGTCTTCAATGCTTATAATTTGTGTACTCTGTTTTAATAATCTTTTGAGATAAATACTATCACTCATGTTTGTCGGAACACCTTCGGATCATGTGAGTTCTTCTCTGTTTCTTTATGTAAACATATTCATTTTTATATAGATAATTATAGTTATGATATTTTGTTTTTATTGTTATGTGAATTTACTCTTGAAAATTTCTTCACTTCTTTAATTAATTTTTTGACTTTAAATTTATTATGATAAAAATATATTAAATATTGATCCACTTTCTTACCAAATTATTATTTAATAAATTAATACAAATTATCGAACCAGTCAAGCTGATATCCATTAACTTATGTACTAAAGTCAATGTGAAGTCAGATAAAATTGTAACTACTGTTTTCTCTATTTGTTTTTGTAGAAAATTTTGCATCATCCATAAGGGGTGCTTTTAACGCCCAATAAGATCATTAGTTAATCCTAATATTTTCTGCATAAGTACACAAACAGTGTACAATAATAGAGTATTTCCACGCTCTTTTCTCTCTCTCAATCAAACATAGAGTTTGGACTGCGGTATAGGAGGTTGCTCCGTCACAACGTGACAACCACCCCCGACCAGTGATTCCAGCCGCGGTTTATTTGTTTTCACTTCCGCTACGAAAAACAAGTTTTCTGTTTAGGATTTAGGCACAATCTAATCACTTCCGCTACGAAGAACGAGTAAGTTCTCTATTTACGATTTAGGCACAATCTAATCTGTTTAGATTTATCGCGTTCCTTCATTAGTATAAGAGCCATAGATTGATTTTCTGGTTGGAAAATATAACAGAACTGTTCTAATCATTGTGTAAATCAAGAACTATGTATTTTTTTGTAATATTCTGTGCAATTGGGCTGCCAAATTTACAACTGGTCGTTCAAAAATAGCCCAATTTCAAAAGTAATCGAAATTTAGCCACTTTTTATGTAAAGATAAATCTGAGTGAAAACACTGTTCAAAACCCGGAAAATACTCCAGTATATTATGCTGGAGTTCCAGCATAAGTATACTTGAACTCCAGCATATTATACTGGATTCCAGGATAGTATGCTGGAACTCCAGCATAATATGATGGAGTTCCAGCATAAATACACTAGAACTCCAGCATAATATACTGGAGTTCCAGCAAGTATAATGGTCCAGTATAATATACTGGAGTTTGAAGCACCAGTGCTCCAGTCTCTAGTATATTATACTGGAGCCAGCAAAGTATACCGGTCCAGCATAATATGCTGGAGTTCATACACAAGTGCACCGAACTCCAGTATATTATGCTGGACCGGTCTCTATTGCAGCAAAACGGTGGCTATTTTTCATTGACTTGGTAAACGCTGGCTATTTTTGATTGACCAGTCCGAAAACTGGCTATACCGTGAAATTTTGGCAGGAAAATGACATCTTGTGCTTAATAAAGTGAGCTCATCACTTTAGCCCAATTAAATGGGCTAGCCCAATGGATTAAGACTCATTTATTTAAGGGATTTTTACATTCCTATACCACATATGAAACTTTATTACCCTCAATGTTTAAGGTTTGATTTAATTACAAACCCGTATACCAAATTACCAATCCTATGCCATACTTAATTAAGGGTCTAATTAATGGGCAGTTTTTACTCCTTAATTAAAGGTATCCATATATTCCACATTTCTCTATCCCCATAATTCCTAAGATATTCTCAACCGCAATTGGTGGGATATACTAACTATCTCCAACTACGCTAATGATCTGGTAGAAGTTGATACAACGAGGGTTCAGAAGTTTATAGCAAAGAAGAGATGATTTTGGTAGAAAATATCCATATTTTAATTGTTGTGCCGTTGTCATGGTGAATAAACAGAAGCTTAGTGCACAGAAATCCTTCTTCTCTTCTTTCTGTTTCTTCATCTTTTCTTGTTTTTGTTTCTGCACGTCTTAGTTATTAGTAGCTGTATTATGGATGTTGAAACCCTATTTTTTTTTTTTTTTGAAATTTTTACATTCCTATGCCACATAGGAAACCTTTTGTAGTCAATATTTTTTTTCAACATAGATTGTAGTTTAATTGTAGTATAAATGTAGTAATTTTGTAGATGCCCTTAAAAACAATACATCTTTATACAATACTTAAACTGATTTGTAGCTTATTTGTAGTTTTTTTGAAGAAATTTTGTTGGTCAAGAGAAAATTTTGTAGTCAACATTTTTTTCAACATAAATCGTAGTTTAATTGTAGTATAAATGTAGTAATTTTGTAGATACCCTTAAAAACAATACAACTTTATACAATACTAAAACTGATTTGTAGTTTATTTGTAGTTTTTTTTGTAGAAATTTTGTAGATGAATAGAAAATTTTGTAGTCAACATTTTTTTCAACATAGATCGTAGTTTAATTGTAGTATAAATGTAGTAATTTTGTAGATACCCTTAAAAACAATACAGCTTTATACAATACTAAAACTAATTTGTAGTTTATTTGTAGATAAATGTAGGAATTTTGTAGATATTAACATAAAATCAGACTTCCTCTTCTCCATTCCTTCTTCTTCTCAAAAAATACAGAGATGAGACCCATTTTTTATAATCAGATTTTTCCCATTCAATTGTAGCATGATTGGGATTTTAGACACGATTGAGTGTTGTTGCTGAGGTATTGTTCTATATTTTATTATTTTTTTGATTTGTGTATTGAGAAAAAAAAGATGAAGAACATATTTGATTTCAGTTTGTTGAAGCTTTTAGTCTTTTTTTTTTTGAATTACGAAAAAATTCCAATGGCTTTGCCTACCAATCAAATCTGATCTGGAGAAAAATACGCAGATGAGAAATCTCCTTTCCCTTTTTAAAAATTGAATTTAATGTAGAATCAATTAACACCAAGATTCTCTCCTTAATTTTAGCGTGTTTTTAAGGGAATATTCTGCCCTTTTAATGCCTAATAGTCGAATGATATATAAATTGTAGTAAAAAGTGTGGAACTGGGCGGGTAATTACAAAANACAAATGTAGGGATTTTTACATAAATAGCCGGCGATATTTTTTGTATACTTTTTCTAGCTCTATACATAATTTATACATTGATATATACAATCATACACATATAATACATAAACTATGCGTATTTTGTACCTCTACCGGCTATTTTTAGTTTAAGCGATTGTGTGGGGCGACTATTTGGGGTAATTCTTTTTTTTTTTATGTGATTGGGTTTACCCACTCAGTGTTTGGTATCTACTTTGGAGGGGTGATTTTTAAAAATAGCAAGATTTACAACTGGTCGTTCAAAAATAGCCCAATTTCAAAAGTAATCGAAATTTAGCCACTTTTTATGTAAAGATAAATCTGAGTGAAAACACTGTTCAAAACCCGGAAAATACTCCAGTATATTATGCTGGAGTTCCGGCATAAGTATACTTGAACTCCAGCATATTATACTGGATTCCAGGATAGTATGCTGGAACTCCAGCATAATATGATGGAGTTCCAGCATAAATACACTAGAACTCCAGCATAATATACTGGAGTTCCAGCAAGTATAATGGTCCAGTATAATATACTGGAGTTTGAAGCACCAGTGCTCCAGTCTCCGGTATATTATACTGGAGCCAGCAAAGTATACCAGTCCAGCATAATGTGCTGGAGTTCATACACAAGTGCACCGAACTCCAGTATATTATGCTGGACCGGTCTCTATTGCAGCAAAACGATGGCTATTTTTCATTGACTTGGTAAACGCTGGCTATTTTTGATTGACCAGTCCGAAAACTGGCTATACCGTGAAATTTTGACCTGGAAAAGCTAGTAGAATATAGGTTATTGGACTTAAGGCCCATCTCCATATGGCCGAAAAAGAGGTTTGGCCTCTTTTAAAGTTGGCAGATATGAACTTTGGGCTAAAGGCCTATTATACCACTCTCTTTAGTTTTTATATGTGCTAATGAAAAGAGTTTTATAAAAAAATCTAGATTTTTAAAATTACTTAAGGTTTTTCTTTTTTTTAATAAATTCCAGATCTCGAAAATTAGTCATATAGACTTAATTTTCAGAATATAAATTTAGTATTTATATTTCTTTGTGAAAATTATAGTTATTTTATTATCTCAATTTCTTAAAATGTTAATTCGTTTAACATTATATTTATTTGTTAATTTGTTTAACTTATGTTTAACAACAACAACAACATACCCAGTATTTTTCCATAGTGTGGGGTCTGTGGAGGGTAGTGTCTACGCAGACCTTACTCCTATCTTGTGAGGATAGAGATGTTGTTTCCAATAGATGCTCGGCTTAGGAAAGCATAGGCACCACATTAATAAAAATATAGACAAGAAGGGACAGTACCAAAAAGACATACAAAAGCAGAATAAAAACAACAAGATATTAAGGTGACTAACAATAAAAGAAAACAACGGTTAGTCATAAAAACCTACTACCAACAGAAAGCGAGACTGCATGCCAATACTACTGTTATGAACACTCTAGACTACCTACTCTACTACCATAATCCTCGACCTCCATACCTTCCTATCAAGGGTCGTGTCCTCGGTCAGCTGAAGTTGCGCCATATTTTGCCTAATCACCTCTCCCCACCTCTTCTTTGGCCTACCTCTACTTCTCTGTAGACCCTCCACTGTCAACCTCTCACACCTCCTCACCAGGGCGTCTGTGCTCCTCCTCCTCACATGACCAAACCACCTAAGACGCGATTCTCGCATCATGTCCTCAATAGGAGCCACACCCACCTTGTTGCGAATAACCTCATTTTTTTATCCTAACTAATCTGGTGTGCCCACACATCCATCTGAACATCCTCATCTCTGCTACCTTTATCTTCTGTACATGAGCGATCTTGACTGGCCAACACTCAGCCCCATACAACATCGTTGGTTTGACCACCACTCTGTAGAACATACCCTTAAGTTTCGGTGGACTTTCTTATCACACAAAAACATCGGAAGCGAGTCTCCATTTCATCCATCCCGCCCTAATTCGATATGTGACATTTTTATGAATCTCCCCATTCCCCTGAATAATAGACCCAAGGTACTTAAAACTTCCTCTTCTAGGGATGACATGCGAGTCCAGCCTCACCTCCCCTTGCCCTCCTTGAGTCTTGCCACTGGACTTACACTCCAAGTATTTTGTCTTGGTCCTGCTCAACTTGAAACATTTAGATTCCAGGGTCTACCTCCATATCTCTAATTGCGTGTTGACACTGTTTCACGTTTTGTCAATCAATACAATATCATATGCAAATAGCATGCACCAACGACACCTCCCCTTGGATGTGGCGCGTCAGTACGTCCATCACCAGAGCAAATAAAAAAGGGTTGAGTGCCGACCCCTGATGCAACCCTATCATAACCGGAAAATGGTCTGAGTCCCCACCCACCGTCCTCACTCGGGTCGTTACTCCATCATACAGGTCCTTAATCAACCTAACATAGGCAACATGTACACCTCTTCCAAATATCTCCACAAAACCTCCCTCGGAACTTTATCGTACGCCTTTTCTAAGTCGATGAACACCATATGCAAGTCCTTCTTTCTCTCCCTATACTGCTCCATCAATCTCCTAACAAGGTGGATGGCTTATGTTCTCGAATGCCCCGGCATAAACCCAAACTGGTTCTCGGAAATAGACACACTCCTCCTCACCATTAGCTCTACCACTCTCTCCCAAACTTTCATAATATGGCTATACAACTTGATACCCCGATTGTTATTGCAATTTTAGATATCACCCTTGTTCTTGTATACAGGAATAATCGTGCTCCACCTCCACTCTTCGGGCATCTTCTTCGTTCTTAAAATGACATTAAATAACCTAGTGTCACGACCCAAAATCCAACTAGTCGTGATGGCACCTAACCTAACTCGCTAGGTAAGTCAATTAACAACTATTCAAAGTACTAAGATTTTTCAAGAAAAAGTGATAATAAAACTTCTTTTATAGAATAATTCCCAAGGACTGGTAGTACAAAACATGAGTTTCTAAGTTTTAGAGTTTACAATGATAGTATGAAATAAATACATCATTTGTACGAATATACATAAACATATTTTCATAAGTCTAGGGCTACCATGAACAAGAGGCAGTTGTAACTGGAACGCAGGTACGTCTTCAATGCTAGCTCCCATTATACATAGCAATGTTAGCATCCAGATCCACACGCAAGGTGCAGAAGTGTAGTATGACTACAATCGACCCCATGTACTCAATAAGTAACAAACCTAACCATAGGTTCAAAGTAGTAACAGCTGGAACAGAGGTCGAAGTCCAATACCAATAGCCAACAACAGTTCAAAATAACATAATGCAAGTAGTAAAAGAAGTAACTCAAATATAAAATGCTCAGCTCATTCACAGTTCCAAAAATAAGCTTGTTTTTCAAGAATATCAGTGAAAACCCAAATCTTTTATCGAAATCGCCAAAAATAAGAGTAGGTTTGAAAACTGTGAATTTTTTCAAAAACCTTTCAACAATAAATAAGATGTTCCAGTTTCAGATAGCATGAGGAAAGTACATCTCTATGCCAACATGTAAATATGCAGGTAAAATCATGAGTGTTACCAAAACTGGGTAACAGAAAGAAATGCATCTCTATGCATGTATCTCAAGTACGCATGTCAAATGCAATGCATCTCACAGATGTACTCATGTACTCACACTCTCAGAGTACTCAATGTCACTGTCCCACACTTTCCACTCATCATGCTCAATCACTCAACACGCTCAGTCACTCAGTGTTGTATATGGCCAATCCAGCCCAGGAAAGATCCATCCCCTCCCCCCCCCNNNATATATATATATATATATATATATATATATATATATCAACTGACAGTCAGTCACTTAGTGCTGTAAAAGGCCAATCTAGCCCGGGGAAGATCCATCCCCAAAATATAAATGATTCGGGCAAGATGCATGCCCAAGGAAGAACCATCCCTCAATATAAATAAATTGCGCTCACCAGGGGTTTCTACAGGCTCCGGAGGAGCTCCTTCAGCTCAAGCGCTATAATTCACACAGATAACTCACGTGCTGCACTGACAACTCACGTGCTATAGTATCAATATCTAGATCCGCACGGACAAATCATGTGCTGCACGGACAACTCACATGCTGGAATATCAATATCCTCACAATCAGGCCCTCGGCCTCACTCAGTCATCAATCTCTCGAGTCTCTCGGCTCACAACACTCATGCTGAGCAGCCCAAATCAATGATATGAGATGTGAAAATAAACAATAACAGAGACTGTGATATGATATAAAATGATGAATGCGACTGAGTACATAACTGAGATTAAGCAAACAACTCAAGAGCAAAGAATGACTACTATGGGTACCAATGTTACCAACATATAGCCTAAACATGATCTCTAGCATCAATTACAGCTCAGGTGCTCTAACACATGGAGTACAGTAGAAATGTTTAGATAAGATAGCTACACAGTTTCATGTAATCGACAAATCACAATTTGCACGGTGCATGCCCACACGCTTGTCACTTAGCATGCGCGTCACCTCAATATCAATCACTTAATACGTAATTCGGGTTTTCAAACCCTCAGCACCAAGTTTAGAAGTGTTACTTACCTTGACCAAGACAAATCCAATACTGAGCAAGCCAAACGATGCTCCCAAAAATGCCATCTCGCGCGTACCAACCTCCTGACAACTCAAAACTAGCCAAAAGCAATTCAAATGCATCAAATGAAGCCCAAGGAAACAATTCAAAATGAAAATGCTAAGTTCTTAATCAAAAGTCGAAAATTCAAATCAAAAGTCAACCCCCGAGCCCGCGTCTCGAAATCTGATAAAATTCACCAAATCCGAATACTCATTCAACCCCGAGTCCAACAATACCAAAATTAGTCAAATCCGATCACAACTCGACCTTTTAATCTTCAAATTATAGTTTATGAAGTTTCTACAATTTTTCCCAAATTTCCGTCTCAAAATACTAATTAAATGATGAAAACAATGATATATTCATGTATATTAACCAAATCCGAGTTAAAATCACTAACCCCGATGAATTTCTTGAAAAGCCCACGAAAAATCGTCGAAACCGAGCTCCCAAAGTCCAAATGTGTAATAATACTCTGACCCTCGTTTATATAGTACAAAATATGACCTCCATTGTGCTAACTGCACATTTTTTTTGTGGTCTGCACATTCCATGTTCCTGCGGCTGCAATCCATATTGTGCGGCGGCACTTCAGCAACGACTGCACTACCAGCCTTTAGTAAATTAGTCATAACTTTCTGTACAAATGTCTAAATGATGAATGGCTTACCTTTCTGGAAACTAGACTCAAAGGACTACAACTTTTGTTTTTGGATCATCTCCAAATTCCTTATAGATTATAAGATATAAGCTTCAAAGTCAGACCACCAAACCTATAGATTCTCCTTTCTGCGGCCGCAAGAGTATTTCTGCGGTCCGCACATTTCCTTTGCGGTCCGCACATATCCTCTGCTGTCCGCACTTTTCCTCTATGGTCCGTACATGAGGCTTTGCCTTAGCACTCCAAAATGTGCCCTTCGTACTTCAACTGTTCGAGAATATCAGCAAAGTGCCGAAATGCCCAAACTTGTTCAAAACTCACCCCGAAACACACCCGAGCCCCTCGGGACCCCGTCCGAACATACCAACAATTCCTAACACACAATGCGTACTTACTTGAAGCCTCAAATCACACATAACAACATCGAAACGACGAATCACACCTCAAATTGAACTTAATGAACTTCGAAACCTCAACTTCTGAAACTCGCGTTGGAACATATAAATTCAACCCGGAATGAACTCAAATTTTGCACACAAGACCCAAATGACATAACAAAGCTATTCCGATTACCGGAAACACAATCCGAAATCGATATCATCAAAGTCAACTCCTAGTCAAACTTATGAACTTTCCAAACCTTCAAATTTCTAACTTTTTCCAATTTGTGCCAAAACCTTCTAGAAAGATCCAAATGCAAATCCGGGCATATGCCCGAGTCCAAAATCACTATCCGGACCTAACGTAACCATCAACACTCCAATCCAAGGTCAAATACTAAAAAGTCAAACTTGGTCAACTTCCAACTTAAAGCTTAAACCATGAAATTCATTCTTCCAAATCGACTCCGAAAGACCTGAAAACCGAAATCGACGACTCACACAAGTCATAAGAACCATACAGAGCTACTCGCGAAGTGTAAATGCTCAAAACAACCGTTCAGGTCGTTACATACTCCCCCACTTAAACATACGTTCGTCCTCGAACGTGCCAAGAGTCGTTCCAAAGCCATCAAATCGCCGTGTAAACTTACCATGCACATACCCGGGGGTGATCCCATGTCACCCTATTCCATATAGGCCCGACAACACAACATAACTGAAGATCATTACTTCAACCTTAGCCTGTAACCCATATAATCCAATTTCCAACATCCGAAATTTCTTACAAGACCCGAACTTCGCATATACACACTGTACAAGTTTGAAGTATCAAGCCATAACAATAAGCCAAGATATAATCACATGAACTACCACATGACTCGCATACTCGTAGCAAAATTTCCGATCACACTAGCTGCTCAAAACAACCCGTTACTAGTAATAAACCTCATATCAAACAAATCCTCGTTCTAAAACCTTCGTACACCACTGATGATGAAAGAAACACGCAGGAATTCATAATCATTCATCAGATCTACAAGTCATGGAGCTCCCTCTCCTTCGACAAGAACTATAGCCAATTTCTAAGCCGACTTCGGATATTATCCTCCAAACATACTACAGTCAAATCTGATAGCACCTATTCTAGGTCCAATGACTTCATCTCATTAAACACAACCATTCTATTGACATGTAACACCAGTACGACCTAAAGCCACAAATTGTGTAATCCGTGCACCAATACGCAATAGCTCAATGCTCCCGAAAATGAAAAATGACGCAAATGAGAAAACCGTCCCGCAATCTCAACAAGCACCACCACTACAACCGCAATTCTACAAACCCATCCTACACAGTAGAACCAAGACACATGAATCCAACATACAAGATCATATCTCAATATAACTCCGTTGCAATGCGTGACCCCATCCAAACACTGGTCCGTATGAAATACCGCAGCCACCATGCTCAAAATCAATAACCACGCGTAATTCGACATCAAGTGCCCAAGGTGCATGACCATAATCACGGAGAAGCAAATAACACAATACCACAATCCGGAAGAACATAACCAATGCGCAATCAATCATTCGACACCCTAACACCTATCTCGCTCAAATTCCGCTATAAGGCCCAAATAGAACTGCACCATATGTGCATATAACCAACGGATCACAACCCCTCGTGGCATAGAGAGGTAACTCATAGAACATATCAGAACACGAATAAGCTCAACTCTAACGAATGGCACAGCTCTCAACAATGGCAGTACAGAGTCAACCAATTTGACCTGGTGTAGAATACACATCCTCATTGGGCCTACCAATGGACCTCAAATCAACTCTAGTCACCCACAATAGATAAATAACCCTCCAAAGGTCCACAATGACTGAATCATAACACTTACTATGATCTGGCTAGCTCTGGCCACAACTTCATAGTCCACAACCACGAAATAATTTGCTTCTGAGAGCTCCCGGTCTCCAAATTTATAGAACACACAAATCACCATACCTGATCCCAACTCCACCGCCCGAATGTCCAACATATCTCCCATACACGATCATCTCACGAGGAATACTTCCATGATTCTTGTGACACATATCAAAATCTGAATATCAGCAGTCGATCAACCAGGTGAGTACCACAATATCAATGAACCGTCCGTAAGTCAAAACACAGTGCACCTTCGGTGTAAAGACCCGTAAAATACTTAACCAATAAACACGGGATTTTGTGGTGCCGAGTTGAACAGTACCCTACAGACTTAGAGGAAAAAGTTTCCCAAAAGAAGACATTTCTGCAGCCCATTATGTGGCCGCACAATAGCTCTGCAGACCGCATAATGGCCGCAGAGTGAAGCAGAAAGTTGGCCAATTTTGAGGCCAAATATGCGCTCAATTGTGAGATCGCATAATCGCTATGCGGGCCGCATGTTGGTCGCATATCTGCCTTGAATTTTTGTGAAGGGATGTTTTGCGGTGCAATATGCACCCGCAGAATAGGTATGCGGACCGCATACTCGGTCAGAAAACTTAACTTCCTGAGGCTCTTTCTGCGGTCACTTTGCGAACCGCATAACCATTATGTGGTCGCATATGTGACCGCAAACCTGTGTCGGGGCACCCATTTTCTTAATTTAAAACCAGACCCCATTCCATTAAAGCCCCCCCCCCCCCCCCCCGGGCCATTTTTAGCATATTTCTCTGATAATTAGAGTAAGAGAGAAGGGTCAAAGAGAGGAAAAAGGGTCTCCACCAATTGATCATCAAATCCTAGCCTAAACATCTTGAAGATTAACAAACAACGCACCTAGGTCTCCCTTCCAAGAGGTAAGCTTCTATCACCCAAGCTCTCAATTCCCTATTGTAGCTAAAATGGACCTTTAGTGAGGTAATTCATGGGGATTATAGTGGTTACCTTCTATGCATGTGATCCTAAGGTATGTGGGGGAATGCTAAAACAAAGATAGGAAAGACTAGGGAGCGGGTTGGGGAAATCTTCCACTAAAAGGGGCCATGGACCCCAACAAACACATAGTGTTTGATATAATGCTCAAGTGAGCTAGGGCTATGATCAATTTCCTAATAATGAGTTCAATTGTGCTACATTGTTAAATAGATTCAAGGTGCCAAAGGTTCCGGAACTTGTCATAGGAATTAGGGAAAGACTCAAATAAGGTATGTATGGTTAACCCTCTTCTTCTTAGAATAGAACTCTTGGTGTCCGAATAATTAGTGTGAGTTCCGAGTTGATCATATTAAATGGTTTGCCTTTATGTGTTCGGTTGAAAGATTTATGTTCCATAATTGTTCTAAGTGTTTACCCTGAAATCAAGCTATTTGAAAATGTGATTATGTTCTTCAAGCCTTTGTCTTTCTTTTTCTTTCCCTATGTGCGCATGCCTTATATGATAGCACTTAGCAACATGGATGACGACGCTGCCTTGCACGAATAATAAAGAGGAAGACTTAAATTAGAAAATGTGCCCAAGTGCCAGGAACTACTTGATAAATGAGGCTGTTTGTGTCAAGTAATGGAAGATGGAAAGAAATATAAATGAAATGAATAATCGGAAGAGGTTATGTCCCAAGTGAGATGGCTTAGCCGATCGGGCCGAGATCAGACGCCATATTGTACACATGGTGGCATTTATGTTGGATTTCTATTATCATTGTGAAGTTGACATGGTATGGCTTAGCCGGTCGGGCCGAGACCGGACTCCGTGTAAAAAAACACGGTGGCATTATGGGTTGTGGCACTTGGCACTAAAGATTATTAACCTAAAGAAATGGAAAGATTGAACCAGAACTATGTGATCCTTATTTGATGTTTCCTTGTAATCCTGTGAAGTACCTGTTGATGTTTATAACTGCATTCTATCCGTTTCACTGTTCATCCTAACAAGATTTGTGTTTGCCTTACATACTAGTACTATTCGACAGTACTAACGTCCTTTTTGCCGGGGGCGCTACATCTTTGAATGGATGTAGGTGGTTCTATCGCAGATAGCGCCGATCGTAGATAGTGGTGCTCTCTTTCTCTCCTTACAGCAGTCTTGGTGAGTCCCCGTTACTCCCAGGAGTTATGTAGTCCTTCTTTTGTATAAATTTTCATATTTTGAGGTACAGCCGGGGCCTTGTCTCCGGCATTGTCATGTCGATCTTTTGTATCTCCGTAGACATTTATGTGGGTCATGTATGGGTGTTGGGGTGGTTATTGAATCATTGTATTTTGAAACTCTTCCACTAGATTGTCAACTGTATGTACTTTTGGAAACTTAATTATGGCATATGGTGTCTAAGTAAAAATGAACTAGCAATGCTTACATATTTATATATATAACTAATCTCTCCCCTATTTAACAAATGGTGATGCGTTCCCTTTTCGGATCATGAATGAGTCGGGTAGGAAAGACTGAATAGGCTTGCTCGACTGGGTTCACTCGGTCGTGCGCCGGTCGCACTCCCCGAGGTTGGGGCATGACATTCGGAAACGTACCCTCTCCTCAAGCAATACCAAATAGTTATAGAATTCATCTAAATATCGAAAACCGTTCATACTGCCTAAGAATTCATGACCTCCCCTTCAAAATTGAACCGGGACCTTGCACATACAAATCTCCATCCCACTCAACACACCGCATCTATCATGCCATCATATGAAAAGTACGAGAATCTCATCATCAACTCTGAGTCACAAGAAAACTACATACTCAATTTTCCAAGTACCATCCATTTGATCTCATCCAGGAGAAAATCATAATACGCAACATGTTCCTCACGCCGGTAGGAAATACACACCTCTAACCGTGGTAGTAACCATCGAGAACTCTTCGAAACCTATTTGCACATAACCAAGCCATCGAAACTGAATATCTCTAACTCAACCAAGCCACGCAGGTCACCAAACCCAAGATTATTGCTACAAAACACCTGTAGAGATTCACCACATCATAAGTACCCAAAGAACCGATCATATCTATTACCAGGCTGATCCCACCTACTACCAAGCTGTCCTATTTCTCGAGTTCCTTCTGAATTACCCTCAAGTTGACACTTCTCCTTGAAAGAACACCACGATCCTTAACCAAAACTCACCACAAGAGGTCCTAATATAAAACCACACCGCCTTAAGGCCGATAGTCGTTGTATTCCCTCTTGAGCAGCCCAAAAAAATAGCATAACCGAGACACCCTCTCTGAAGAGACCTTCTGTTAATATAAAGTTATTTCTTCACCTGATACTGAAACGTAGAAATTCATAATGATAAAGAAATACCGTGAGTCTCGATACCATCCAATGTAAATATCAAATTCTAGCCATATACAAATCTGAAAAATTCCCTAATTGTTGCATATAACTCCTGAATCCATTAGAACCTTCTCGAGAGTCATCCCACTCTGCTTAAATTCCAATTGCACCACCCAAACGGGCCGAACGCCATATGCCCCATTAGCACTATAATACCCAAAGATATAATCCACACCTCCAAGCAACCGAGTGAATCCTACTCCATGCGCACTACATCCTTCACGAGTAATAACTCAATCATTCAATGTTTCCCATATACCCATAAGGTGTAATACATCATCAATCCCGAAATTCCCTTGCTTAAGTCATCCTCAAAACCACATCTGCAAGTAATAACCGATCCACAAGTATACCTCAGACTGAAACTGATACAACACTCAACCTTGCAATCAAATCATTGATAGCAGACTCCTCCACTTGGCTCAAAGCCATAGATCAAAACACACAATAACTCACAATGCCCATACTCTATTACTGCCATAATACCGCCGTGAGGTTCAACTAAATCCTTCATAAACCCATGTAACATGAACCATTTAATATTTCCAATTATCTGTTGAACTCGCATTCATCTTCGTGGTGGTTAGGCCAACTTGCTTATCCAATCCAAACTCGAATCACAACACATATAACTCTCTAGTAGAAAGAAGCTCTCACACAATATCATAAGGATCACACATCCGTAGATTAACCCGCAGGTGATAACCCGCCTATTCAGCCTCCAACTGGCATCTTTCTATACCCTTTCATAGCACACAACTACTATGCCATCACTTAATCTACTGAGTCTGAACTCATCAATAAGGCATGAGAATCTAATTTGTTCCACAATTAAACAACATGAAAAACCTTTCAACACACTCATTACTCGAGACTATATGTCACATTAAGACAGAAATCAAGCACCCAATAGTCCTTTTAACATCTCAAGCAGACTCTTCTCATCACATTCAAATCATCTGAACAGAACCCGCAGTTACATCCTACTCATCATTTAATCATCCAACCACGCCGGCACAAATTCCACTCATAGGGACACTACCAGACGTATATGTCCAAAAGCACATGCTCACACAACCAAAATCCTTGTGCTCAAGCTACAGTCAAAACTTGGCCTTAATTCCTCCAGACTGACCCATCATCAGCACACAAAAATCATATCTCGCACCTCATCCATGGAATCACAAACCGTCGATGCACGGCCGATACTGAGCGCTCACATGCGTCATACGAATGCATGGAAGGAATTCGAAGATTTACGCTTCAAGATGAATCAATATCGCACGATAAAGAAAGAAAGATGGGAAGGTTATCCTAAATGCTCTGTAGCCTCTCGAAGATAGGTATTGATGTCATTATACCGATCCGCAAGACTTTACTAGACACTTGCATATGACTTGTAGAACCTAAGAACCTAGAGCTCTGATACCAGCTTGTCATGACCCAAAATTCAACTAGACGTGATGGCACATAACCCAACCCGCTAGGTAAGACATTAACAACTATCCAAATTAATGAGATTTTTCAAGGAAGAAATGATAATAAAACTGCTTTTATACAAGAATTCCCAAGGACTGGTAGTACAAGTCATGAGCTTCTAAGATTTAGAGTTTACAAAACTAGTATGAAATAAATACATAATCTGTTCGAATATACATAAATAGATTTTCATAAGTCTAGGGCTACCTTGAACAAGAGGCAACTGTAACTAGAACGCAGGTACGTCTTCAATGCTAGCTCCCGTCATACACAGCAACGTCAGCATCCAGATCTGCACGCAAGGTGCAGAAGTGTAGTATGAGTACAATCGACCCCTGTACTCAATAACAAACCTAACCTTAGGTGGAAAGTAGTAACGAGCTGGAACAGAGGTCAGAGTCCAAACACCAATAGCCAACAACAGTTCATAACAACAAAATGCAAGTAGTAAAGGAAGTAACTCAAAGATAAAATGCTCAGCTAGTTCACAGTTGCAGAAAAATAAGCCTATTTTCAAGTATATCAGTGAAAATCCAAATCTTCTACCGAAATCGCCAAAAATAGGAGTAGGTTTGAAAACTGTAAATTTTCCCAAAAACCTTTCAACAATAAATAAGATGTTCTAGTTTCAGATAGCATGAGGAAAGTACATCTCTATTCCTACATATAAATATGCAGGTGAAATCATAAGTATCACCAAAACCGGGTAACAAAAAGAAATGCATCTCTATGCATGTATCTCAAGTACCATGTCAATGCAATGCATCTCAGAGATGAACTCATGTACTCACACTCTCAGAGTACTCAATCTCACTGTCCCACACTTTCCACTCATCATGCTCAATCACTCAACACGCTCAGTCACTCAGTACTGTATATGATCAACCCATCCCAAGGAAGATCCATCCATATATATATATATATATATATATATATATATATATATATATATATGTATATATATATCAACTGATAGTCAGTCACTCAGTATTGTATAAGGCCAATCCAGCCTGGGGAAGATCCATCCAAATATAAATGATTCGGGTAAGATCCATGCCCAGGGAAGATCCATCCCTCAATATAAATCAACTGCGCTCATTTGGGGTGTGTACAGACTTCGAAGGGGCTCCTTCAGCCCAAGCGCTATAATCTGCACAGACAACTCACGTGCTATAGTATCAATTTCTAGATCTGCACGGACAACTCACGTGTTGTACGGACAACTCACGTGCTGGAGTATTAATATCCTCACAATCAGGTCCTTGGCCTCACTCAGTCATCAATCTCTCCAGTCTCTCGGCTCACAACACTAATGCTGAGAAGCCCAAATCCATGATATAAAATGTGAAAATAAATAATAACAGAGACTAAGATATGATATGAAATGATGAATGCGACTGAGTACATAACTAAGATTATGCAAATAACTCAACAGCAAAGAACGACCACTATGGGTCCCAATTTTACCAGCATATAGCCTAAACATGATCTCTAGCATCAATTACAGCTCAGGTGCTCTAACACATGGAGTAAAGTAGAAATGTTTAGATAAGATAGCTACAAAATTTCATGTAATTGACTAAATCACAATTTACACGGTGCATGCCCACACGCCCGTCACCTAGCATGCGCGTCACCTATACATCAATCACATAACACGTAATTCGGGGTTTCATACCCTTAGCATCAAGTTTAGAAGTGTTACTTACCTTGAACAAGCCAAATCCAATACCGAGCAAGCCAAACGATGCTCCCAAAAATTCCATCTCGCTCGTACCAACCACAGGGCGACTCGATCCAAAAGCAATTCAATTGCATCAAATGAAGCCCAAGGAAACAATTTCAAATGAAAATTCTAAGTTCTTAATCAAAAGTTGAAACGTCAACTCAAAAGTCAACCCCCGGGCCAACGTCTTGAAATCCAATAGAAGTCACAAATTTCGAACATCCATTCAACCCCGAGTTCAACCATAGAAAACTTAGTCAAATCCGATCACAACTCGACCTTCAAATCCTCAAAGTATAGTTAATGAAGTTTCTACAAATTTTTCCAAATTTCCATCTCAAAGTACTAATTAAATGATGAAAACAATGATATATTCAAGTATATTAACCAAATACGAGTTAGAATCACTCACCCCTGTGAGCACGTGATTTTCTCCATATATGAATTACTCCCACAAATTCAAAACAAAATAATTTTTTGTTTCATTGTTTGCAATTTTGTGGATTTTTGTGGCATTTTCTGTCAATTGTTTGCATTTATCTGTACATGTTTATTTTATTTAATTAATGAAAATAGAAAAATATATTGCATTTGCATTTAGTATTTAACTTTGCATTTTAGGAATTAATTAGTAATTAAAAAGGAAATAAAAAAAATATAGTTTATTTACATCTTTAATTTAACTTTATTTGTTTAGCTTTCTTTTATTGTTTTTAACTAATTGTGATATTATCATTTAGGT
>NW_017671386.1:35083-36326 GCF_001879085.1 Nicotiana attenuata
CCAAGAATGCGAAGAAAAATCAACAACGAGAACTAGTAATAAGGTAGCACTCTCATTTGCTATGGATATATAGTGCACGGATGTACGTGGGGACCCAGAAGCAAGCGGGTTCAATCTTAGAAGTATATAACTTTAGTCGTAAAATAGGAACTTCCTCGATTCGGGATTCTGAATTGGTGACTTGGGACACCATAAATCTCCCAAGTGGCGACTCTGAATTTTTAAATAATAAATCCCGTTTCGATTGTCACTTAAATTGGAAAAAACTTCCTTATACCCTTCGGGGTGTAAAAAGGAGGTGTGCCAGCTCTGGCGACTCTGCTGGGACTAGAACCCAGAATCTTTGGTTCAGGGTTCAAGAATTCGAGCTTGTTTCATGATTTTTACTTGGCTTTATTTATTGTTCATAATATTGTATTCTGTGAACCTTTTGTGCTAAATGCTATCTGTTTACCACTTTAATATTGTTTGAATTGTATATAGCTGTCTTCTCACGCCACCCATCTGAGTCTTCTGAAAATGGTGCATACGTTCGCGTAGCCCGCTTTTTCTGTAGACATTATACCAAATAGAGCGAGGCTGGGCAAGCGACAAGGCCGGGCAGACTTTAGTGCTCCCGGTACGTCGCCCCCTCCTTGGCCCCAGTTGTCCGCTCGGGTACCCCAAGTCTAGACCAAAACCCCAGGATTTAAACCTAGAAAAACACAGCTTCATGCCGGAGCGCTAGTTTGCATCATGTGCATTTGACTTAAGGGACTCAACACAGGGGTTGGGTCCGTCTAGGACAGGTGTACCCAAAATAACAGACCATCCTGATGCATTCTATGTGCTATGTGAACATTTATTTGTTTCGGCTTGCATGCTGATCGGCTAGGAAAAATAAAGCAAAACGGAAAACCAAGAGTGATGTAAGGAAGAAATAAAGCCCGGTTCTAAAGAAAAACCCAATATTTGAAAATATCCCGAAACTCTGCCAAAATTTTTCAAAAAAAAGTAATAAAAGAGTTATTTCAAAAAAAAGTCAAAGCTGACCGAACTACGCAGGTCTGATTCTCACCGGATGTGGGATACGTAGGCAACCTACATAAGGTTCGGCCTTATTTTTGAAAAAAAAAGAGAAAAAAAGAGTCAGGGGTCAAGTAAATGTAGCTTTGGTCCAAATAAGCCGATTCAGCTTCGGCCATGTTTTAAACCGTCCTTGCCGAAATAGGCTTAGAGTAATTTTTCAGTTGTCGAGGGGTCG
>NW_017671386.1:38851-38944 GCF_001879085.1 Nicotiana attenuata
CAGTGGAGGGGTATTGTACAAAAGAACTCCAGACCTTGGGCTGTTGAGATGCATAGATGCTAAAAGGCCACAACTATCATGACCGAAGTACAT
>NW_017671386.1:39869-44876 GCF_001879085.1 Nicotiana attenuata
TGATAGTTTTATTTTTGTTTTTCTTTTCTTCCTTACACAGTTCTTTTTATGCTGGTTTCAATGACATGACATGCATGAGGAATCTTCGGCCCAATTTTAAAAGCCAAGCTAATTCTGAAAAGTTGAAATCCCATCCCTTCGGATTGTCGCTGAAGCCGAAATTGATGATGATGAGTGGGTCAGAACCCCGCCTGAGCAATTGAGTTTGATCGATGGGAAAAGAATGGCAGCAGTGTGTCATGGCCAATTGTATCAACAGAGAATGGCAAGAGAAGGTGCGTCCACGGAAGTTTGAAGTGGGTCAGCAAGTGTTGAGACGTATCCTTCCACATCAGGCTGAGGCCAAAAGCAAGTTCGCCCCAAACTGGCAAGGGCCGTTTATCATAACTAGAGTGTTTGTATTTATCAGACATAGAAGGCAAGTGTGTAGAAATGGCCGTCAATTCCAATGCGGTCAAGAGATACTATGTATGATTTTCTTTGTTTAAATTGTGTTTGTTTGTACTTGGCATGTTTTAAAGATTGGAATGACGAAGACATTTTGTTCTGCTATCTAAACACTTTATCCTTTGTTACCCCTTTGAGCCTTATTTATTTTCTTTCATACCCCTCTTTCGGAATCAGTAGCAGAGGTCAGAAACACAAGCGTGAAAGACAAGTAAAGAAAAGAGAAAAAAGAGAAAAAAAAGAAAAAAAAAAGAAGAAGAAAAAGAAAAAAAACAACAAAAAGAGAAAAGGAAGAAAGAAAAGAAAAGAAGAGAAAGTGGAAGAAAAAGAAAGGAAGAATCACAGCAACAAAGTAATTTCTATGACATGAACTACGTTCGACCTGATTCCTTTTAAGGATACGTAGGCAGCCTCACGGTTCGGTCCCATCAAAATAAGATCCAAAAGTCTCCAAGAAAAGAAACTGGGGAACAAGTTGCGGTTGTTGTAAGAAATCTGATTCCGAAAGTTGTAATTTTGAACCCATCTGAATTGTTTTGAGCCTTTTGATACCCTTTCTTTCTAACCCTATCCAAAATCCCACATTACGGTCCAAAAAAAAGACCTTCAGATCAATCTTCAAGAGATGCCAAGTCGAGCAAGTAGAGGTGATTCATTTCAGGGGCAACACTCTGGTCCAAGCAGGAAAATAATGAAAATGAGAGAGTCTTATTGGTGAAAACCCTCACGGGCACCCTAAGGCGACGAGAGCTGAGAGAAATGAAATGAGAGAGTCTTATTGGTGAAAACCCTCACGGACACCGTAAGGCGACGGGAGCTGAGAGAAATGAAAAATGAGAGAGTCTTATTGGTGAAAACCCTTACGGGCACCTTAAGGCAAAAGTGATTTGAGAGATGAACAAATGAGAGAGGTCTGTTGGTGAAAACCTTTCAGGGCACCGCAGGATGAACAAGGTCAAGGTTTGAGTGAAGAAATTAGGTTGTGGAATTTTTGGGCAACAAGTTATGGCAACTGAAAGTTGATTGGTTGGACAGATTGGGCTGGTTAATCCGAAATGCATGACATGATCAATGGTAACAACTGTTCCACTCAGATAAATCTCTTTTCCTTCTTCCTTCTAGCAAGTCCCCCTGTTTTGGATTTTCTTTATCCCTAACTCTCAAGGTCATTGCATTTCATTTCTTTTGTTTTTTTTGTTTCTCTAAGATGTTTCAATGTCAGTCTTGTTCAAAGCAAATAAGAAAGGATTTCAAAGCTCACTACCAACTTCTAAAATTGCAAAGCACAGTGTGGCCAGAACATACCAAAGATAGCATGATGTAAAGCGGGATATAAGGAATCACCGGAAGTTTCATCGGTGGAATGACTTGGTAATCTCATGAGAGATGCAAAGGTTCAGAGAAAAGAGGTCAGAGAGGTAAAATAACGGTTTGGGTATGGAACACTCGGGTCATCAAGGGTCATGAGGTTTGAGGTCAGTCAGAAAGTCAAGCGGTTCAGGGCCAGTTCAGGGGAAGCAGGTCAAAACAAAGCACGGCAGCGAAAAGACCTTCAGCAAGAATGCCATCAACTAACCACCATTTTAAACTGACAAGATTTTCCTTTGATTGAAACAGGGGCAGGAAATTTCGTTTGTTTCGGAGGAACTCTCCGTAGGGGAAGAGCAAGCACTAAACAGGTTTGATCGTAAACTTTCAGGACCCTCCTGGAAAATGTGTCTTAGTTAAATTTCAAACAATCATGAACAGCATAGTTTAGCATAAAGGAATGTAAGTTGGTTTCAAAGTTTGCATGTTTAAGATAGGATTCAATTAGGAGTTTTCAGGACCCTCCCTGAATAATGGGACCTAGTTTTAAGATTTCCCTTAGATAACAAGATGTAGCATAAATTTTGTTGTAGGGTAGTATAATTCATGCCGTAGAAATTGTCACTTTTAAGATAAGACTTGATTTTGATTTTCAGGACCTTCCTGGATAATAGGATATAGTTTAAGACCCTCTTAGATAACAGGACTTAGCGGAAGTAATACCTTTAGAAGATACAGCTTAGATTTATAACTGTCGTTTAATTAAGAGTTGTCAGGACCTCCCTGGATAATAGGACCTAGCTTTCAAATTCTTAGTAATAGTTGGTAGAAGAATTCAGTTTAACATTCACCTATGTGCCCAGCTACCAAACTGGGGCAGAAATTTTTTCTTTGTTTGGTCTATTTTGTTGAAATCAGGTACCCACTTGGAGAACAGGGAGAAGTAATTCAAGTTCAGCAGTCAGGCGCCCACCTGGAGAACATCGGAATACATTTCAAGTTCAGCAGTCAGGAGCCCACCTGGAGGACATGGAATACATTTCAAGTTCAGCAGTCAGGAGCCCACCTGGAGAACAGGGAATACAATTCAAGTCACCAGTCAGGAGCCACCTGGAGAACATGGAATACATTCAAGTCAGCAGTCAGGAGCCCACCTGGAGAACAGGGAATACATTTCAGGTTCAGCAATCAGGCGCCCACCTGGAGAGCAAGGGAGTACAGTTCAAGTTTCAGCTTTCAAGTTCTTATTGATATTTGGTAACGTGATTCGGTTTACACTCATATATATGCCCAGCTACCAAACTGGGGCAGAAATTTTCTTTGTTTTTGTTGAAATCAGGAGATCGCCTAGAGAACATGGGAATACATTTCAAGTTCAGCAATCAGGAGCCCGCCTGGAGAACATGGGAATACATTTCAAGTTCAGCAATCAGGAGCCCGCCTGGAGAACATGGGAATACATTTCAAGTTCAGCAATCAGGAGCCCGCCTGGAGAACATGGGAATACATTTCAAGTTCAGCAATCAGGAGCCCGCCTGGAGAGCATGGGAATACATTTCAAGTTCAGCAATCAGGAGCTCGCCTGGAGAACATGGGAATACATTTCAAGTTCAGCAGTCAGGAGCCCGCCTAGAAAGCAAGGGAATACAATTCAAATTCAGCAATCAGGTGCCCACCTGAAGAAAGGGGCAGCATCTCAAACACAGTTCAAGTTCAGCGGTCAGGCGTCCACCTGGAGAAAGGGGCAACATCTCAAAATACAGTTCAGCAGTCAGGCGTCCACCTGGAGAAAAGGAAAGCATCTCAGAATATAGTCCAAGTTGGTAATCAGGAGCCCGCCTTGAGAACAAAGGGAAAGCAAGTCAAGTGTTGGTAATCAGGAGCCCACCTGAAGAATGAAGGGAAGCAGCAATGTCAAAAGGAAGACGGTTCAAGTTCAGCAATCAGGCGTCCACCGGGAGAAAAGGAAAGCATGTCAGATTATAATTCAAGTTCAGCAATCAGGCGTCCCCCTAGTGAAAGGGAAAACATCTCAGATTACAAGTCAAGTCGGTAACAAAGGAATTTCACCGGGAGAATACAAGTCAACGGGGCAACAAGGACCACAAGAGCAAGTTTGAAGATATAGATAGGATTTTTGTAATGCATAGATCATAGTCTAGTCTATCTTCTTTTATTTTGACGCGGTGTAATAAGGGGTTCAGTAAGCAATAGCAGCAGCAGCAGCAATAGTGAAATCACAGCTTCATGGTAGTCCCAGCTACCAAACATTCCTGAACTACACTGACCTGATTCCTTTTTAGCCAAAGATATGCAGGCAACCTCGGAAGCAGGGTGCGGTCAAATCTTTCAAAAATGCTTCCCACGGAGTATTCAAACGGGCAAAAATCGCTCGTATCCGCTCACTTTATCTTTGCACGAAAACTCTTCGTGTTTCCGAGCAAAGAGGGGCAGCTGTGAGCACGTGATTTTTTGCCTATATGAATTACTCCCACAAATTCAAAACAAAATAATTTTTTGTTTCATTGTTTGCAATTTTGTGGATTTTTGTGGAATTTTTTGTCAATTGTTTGCATTTATCTGTGCATGTTTATTTTATTTAATTAATGAAAATAGAAAAATATATTGCATTTGCATTTAGGATTTAACTTTACATTTTAGGAATTAATTAGTAATTAAAAAGGAAAATTAAAAAAATATAGTTTATTTTACATCTTTTAATTTGAACTTTTATTTTGAATAGCTTTTCTTTTAATTTGTTTTTAACTAATTGTGATAATTATCATTTAGGTTTAAATAGTATTTTTTTTTTAGGTTAATTAGGCTCTAGGAATTAATTTAGATTTTAGTTCAATTTTGGAAAAAAAAAGGAAAACAAAAAGAAAACAAAAGGGAAATTAGAAAATTGAAAAGGAAAGAAAAGGGGGTTTTATATCAGATCTTGGGCCTCAAATAATTTCTCCATGTCCAAGCCCAAATTAAACCTTGAATCTGCCCAAGTCCAGCCCCATCACCCGGTCCATTTCCACCCCAGCAATACTAAACGACCCCGTTTAGCAACAGGTGAATCCCACCCATTGATTTCATTTCAATCCAACGGCCCAGGGACCCCCCCCTCTCTTGGCATAATAATGTCCGAACTTTGAGATCCATTCAGTTCCTCCAAACACCCCTGTACCTTGTCTTCTCCCTATCTGAGCTTTAATCCGCCATGGTTATGGCGTTCCAGCTCCAAAGCACTCCAAATCCTCA
>NW_017671386.1:46451-113316 GCF_001879085.1 Nicotiana attenuata
TTAATTTAGCTAAATTAGTTTGAATTCGTTAAACTTCGCGCTAAGTCTGATCGTTTCTTAATGATTCGAGTTTGAAACTATCCCAATCCACTTCGTAGATAATGATTCATGTGTGCCTCTCTGATATGGTTTAAGTACTTGCTAGAATTGTGTGAATTGAGTGGTGTCATTGGACTTTACTGTTGGAATACTTAGGCGTAAACTAGTCTGCCGATCTACCAACTCTGTTAGCATGCCAGCTGCAACAAGTTATATTCCTCTATGCATGTTTAAATCCTTCTGAATTCTGTTGTCAGTGCTCTAATGTTTGCGAGTCGATTCTGAGAATGAATGGTTGAATCCTCGAGGTTGCCTCTACTGACCTTCCCTAGGTTTTTGTTTGTTTTTTTTTTAAAAAAAAAACGAGAAGTCTGTTAGGATCATTTCGACAATGTCTGCTTCAAGTTCGATTCTTTTGTGTGTTCATTTGAAATTTATGCATTAAGCTTCTTATTAGCTTTAAGTGGTTGTTGTTAAGAATCTCTGCTAGGTGTATCTATATATGTTACACTCCATGTGCTTGATTGACAAAGAGGAGTAAACTCTACTGTTTTCTCATTACCTCCCCTAAGAAATGTTTCCATTAAATCGTGCTTGTAGGGTAGCAGGGTTTGTTTGAGTTTGGCGATTGAAACATGTCTCTGTGTGAATTACTTGTTGGAAATCTTGTCTTCTTTTGCCATAAAGAGCTATAGCACAAGCTGCATTGCATAAATTCGTGTTGTTATGTATCTCAAACTTGCTGGTCAATTTTGTATTAAAAATGTGATTTGGAGTATTGAAATGTGTTTTGAAAGGAAATGGAGTATACATGTTAAAGGGAAGGGTCGAGAGCACGTCAATTGAATTGGAAGGTCGGCAGTTTGGGCTAGCAGAAGTCGTGGCCCCATCACACTCTAGTTCACCTTTATTTTTGTTTGTTTAGTTATTTTATTCTTGTTATAGTTGACTTTGGACTCGGTAAAAAATAATGGTCCTAACTTATTTCAAATGTTTGCTGGGATATAGGAATTGGAAATATGTCTAGCCCAGTAGCAATGAATCACCTACATGCCTAGGCCTTTGGCTTGGTCAAGTGCAATGAGACTCTTCAGCAAAAGTACCTCATGGATTCGGGCCTCTTCGCTCACAATCACTAGTTTACAAATATTCGTAGTTTGCTTTAGGCGCGTCTAATATACTACCGTGGTTGTGGACACGTTCGCGTGATGTGACTACGGTTCCTAAAAACAAAACCGGAGTATGCGTTCGCGCAACTTCGGCCGAACTTCCTTAATAATAATAATAAAGCGTTATTAATTGTAGACACGTCCGCGTGACATGATTTTTGACGCACCAAACAAATGGGTATACGTACGCGTAACCCGTTTCAAGATAATTTTCTTAATTAAAAGCGGTGAAAGAGGTAAATGCACATAGGTTCTAAAATCAGTAACTAGACAAGCCAAGTATGATCAAAGCGACCGTGCTAGAACCACGAAACACGGGAGTGCCTAACACCTTCTCCCGGGTTAACAGAATTCCTTACCCGGATTTCTGTGTTCGCAGACATAATTAGAGTCAACTTCCTCGATTCGGGATTCTGAATTGGTGACTTGGGACACCATAAATCTCCCAAGTGGCAACTCTGGATTTTTAAATAATAAATCCCGCTTCGATTGTCACTTAAATTGGAAAAAACTCCCTTATACCCTTCGGGGTGTAAAAAGGAGGTGTGACAACCCCAATGAATTTCTTAAAAAACCCACAAAAAATCGCCACAAGCCGAGCTCCCAAAGTCCAAATGTGAAATAATACTCTGACCCTCATTTATATAGTACAAAATCTGGCCTCCCATTGTGCTGACCACACATTTTTTGTGTTGTCCGCACATTCCATGTTCCTGCGGCCGCACTTCAGCATCGACTGCACTACCAGCCTTTAGTAAATTAGGCATAACTTTCTGTACAAATATCCAAATGTCCAAATTATGAATGATTTACCTTTCTGGAAACTAGACTCAAAGGACAACTTTCGTTTTGGGATCATCTTCAAATTCCTTATATATTAAAGGATATAAGCTTCCTATGTTAGACCATCAAACCTGCAGATTCTCCTTTCTGCGGCCGCAAGAGGATTTATGAGGTCCGCACATATCCTCTAATGTCCGCACTTTTCCTCTATGTTCCGCACATGAGGCTTTGCCTCCACACTACAAAATGTGCCCTCCGCACTTCAACTGTTCCAGAACATCATCAAAGTGCCGAATTGCCCAAACTCGTTGAAAACTCACCCCGAAACACACTTAAGACCCTCGGGACCCCGTCCAAACATACCAACAAGTCCTAAAACACAATACAAACTTACTCAAAGCCTCAAATCACACATAACAACTTCGAAACAACGAATCATACATCAAATCAAACTTAATAAACTTCGAATCTTCAACTTCCAAAACTCTCGCCGAAACATAATCAATTCAACTCAGAATGAACTCAAATTTCGCTCACAAGACCCAAATGACATAAGCTATTCCGATTCCTAGAACCAAAATCCGAATCCAATATCATCAAAGTCAATTCTCGGTCAAACTTATGAACTTTCCAAACCTTCAAATTTCCAATTTTTGCCAATTTGTGCCAAAACCTTCTAGAAATATCCAAATGCAAATCCGGGTATATGTCCAAGTCCAAAATCACTATCCAGACCTAATATAACCATCAAAACTCCAATCCGAGGTCAAATACTAAAAAGTCAAACTTGGTCAACTCTTCCAACTAAAGCTTAAACCATGAAATTCATTCTTCCGAATCGACTCCGAATGACTTGAAAACCAAAACCGATGACTCAGACAATTCATAAGACATCATACGGAGCTACTCATGCCCTCAAAACATTGAGAGGTGTGTAAATGCTCAAAATGACCGGTTGGGTCATTACAGCTAGTGAGCCACTCTAAGCCTGCCTTGCCCGCACTCTTCCAAAACTCCACCGGGATTTCATCCGGCCCAGCCGACTTTCCCCTGCTCATCTTATGCATAGCCCTCTCAATTTCATCAACTCTAATCCGCCTACAATACCCAAAGTCACAACAACTCTCGGAGAGTTCCAAATCACCCAGTATAATGCTCCTGCCCCCCTGCTCGTTCAAGAGACTATGGAAGTAGGTCTGCCATCTCCGACGGATAAGCCCCTCATCCAACAAAACTCTACCTTCTTCGGCCTTGATGCACTTTACTTGGTCCAAGTCACGCGCTGCGCCTTGGCTAACCTAAACAACCTCTTATCCCCACCTCAGCCCTCGAGTTTCTCATACAAATGACTAAAAGTTGCGGTCTTGGCCGCCGTAATTGATAGCTTTGCCTCTTTCTTAGCCAAATTATAATGCTCCCTATTCGTCCTCTTCTCCTCCCCATTTACACTTTCAACTAGCTTCAGATACGCTGCTTTCTTGGTTTCCACTTTTCCTTGCACCTCTCCATTCTACCAGTGTACTAATTTGTTTAACATGATTGAAATATTAATTTTTTTAACATTAAATTTATTTGTTAATTTGTTTAACATGCTTTAAAATGTTAATTTATTTAACATTAAATTTATTTGTTAATTTTTTTAACATGCTTAAAATGTTACTTATTTTAATGTTACTTTTGTTTATTAGTTTAACACATGCTTTATGTTAATTTATTGAGCATGAAATCAAATATTAATTAGTTTAATATTAAGATTACTTGTTAAATTTGTATAGAGTGTAATAAATGTTAATTAGTTTGATTTTAATTGCATGATAATATCAATTATTTGTTAACCTATACCACAAGTGATTATAAAATCATGATAGATAATTTTGTTGTCTTAAACATTATTAAGACACTTAACTAGATAATTGAATAGGTTAAGTTTCATAATATTTTAATTTTTGGACGATGATTGGATCATAGTGAACTCTCGACTCCATGATTAAAATATGTGTTCATTAACTTAATCAAT
Organism: Nicotiana attenuata; assembly: GCF_001879085.1. Taxonomy (NCBI): domain Eukaryota; kingdom Viridiplantae; phylum Streptophyta; class Magnoliopsida; order Solanales; family Solanaceae; genus Nicotiana; species Nicotiana attenuata. The sequence goes on from NW_017671386.1 coordinate 50,460, forward strand.
TGATGGTTAGTGTCGTAATATGTATGTATGTTAAACATAGTGCCTTGCGTTATTGTTTATATGATCCTCATGATATTTTTTTGTTTTGTTAAAGAATGATTACTGCTTCGAATTGTTGCTGAGCTCAGCAAATGGTTGAAACTCAATGGCGATAACTATGAAACCTGGAGCTTGAAAGTCCAGTATGTGCTAGCAAGAGGCTCTAGAGGCTATTAACAATGTCATGAATGAGCCTAAGGAAGACAACACTGCTCAGCATAGGCGTGAGTGTGAAACCTATGACAGTTGGATGTAAAAGAACTCCATTGCTCGCATTATGTTGTTAAGCACCTTGGATGATGACATCCTAAGGGAGCTTATGGATCACCAAAGAGATATGGATCTTTGGAATGATTTCAGAAAAGGTCTTGTACCTATTCCACTGCAAGGCTGCGATCCTTAACGATCAAATTTGATTCATATAAGAAACGCTCAGAACATTCAATGAAAACATATATGAGGCAAATAATAAATATGATTGGGGAGTTAAAAGATGTTGGTCATGTGTTAGATGATGAACAACAAATCAAAGTTGTCATATGCTCTTTACCTTGTTCCTGGGATCATATGAAAATTCTTTGACCCATAATGAGTGAATCACAACTTTGAATGATATCCGGAGGCATATTAAGTTGGAGGATGAACAACTTGAGGCTGCAAAGCCAATAGTTGAGTTGCACATGGAAAAAATATCCAAAATCAAGAGTGATTCAAAGAAAAGGAACTGGGGAAAGAAGAGAGGGCTACCTCAAGCTCAATCAGTTCAGCCTGCTAAAAGAGCAAAGACGAAAAAGGCAAGAAAAAACGTCCTAAACGTGTCAAAGTTGCTAAAGTAAAATTCTATAATTGTGACAAAAGGTCCACTATGCCATAGATTGCTCTGGGCCTCCAAGAAAGGTATTTCACGATGCTCAAATTAGTAAACTTTGTGTTTCTAGTTCTATTTTTCTGTAATGACCTGGCCGGTCGTTTCAAGAGTTATAGCCCCGTTCCCCCATCTTGTTTCTTTTGTGTTTTTTAGCTATATTATGATATACCAGGTTAGTTGGTTCGCGTCCGGAGTAGTTTCGGGATGAATTAAGACACATAGTCTCTTATTTGAAAGCTTAAGTTGGAAAAGTTGACCGGAGTTGACTTATGTGTAAACGACCTAGGATTTAAATTTTGATGGTTTCATTAGCTCCGTTAGGTGGTTTTGGACTTAGGAGCGCGTCCAAAATACAATTTGGAGATTTGTAGCAGAGTTAGGTTTGAATTGGCGAAAGTTAGAATTTTGGTGATTTTGGCCGGAAGTGGAAATTTTGATATCGAGGTCGGGTTGGATTTCCTGAAGTTGGAGTAGGTTCATGGTGTCATTTCTGACTTGTGTGCAAAATTTGAGGTCATTCGAACGTGATTTGGTAGGTTTCGACATCGTTTTTGGAATACGGAAGTTTAGAAGTTCTTTAGGCTTGAATCCGGGTGTAATTTGGTGTTTTGATGTTGTTTTGAGTTATTCGAAGGTTTGACTAAGTTCGTATGATGTTAAAGGACCTATTAGTATATTTGGTTGTGGTCTCGAGGACCTCGGGGTGATTTTGGGTGGTTGACGGCTTGATTTGATGAGGAATGGCAGCTGAAGTGTTGCTGCTGCTGGTGTAACCGCACCTACGGAGTGGGAACCGCAGGAGCGAGCCCGCAGAAGCGAAGGAGGAGCTGCAGAAGCAGCCAAGGACGAGCTGGGAAGGAGTCACAGGTGCGAATATGTTCCCGCACCTACAAGGATCGCAGAAGCGGGCAGTTGGGCGCAGGTGCGAGAGGGAGCCGCAGGTGCTATGAATTTCCGCACCTGCGATGGACGCAGATGCAATCTTGAAGGCATAGGAGCGGAGCCTGGACTTTTAAGTGGAATCCGCACCTATGATGGAATTTCCACAGGTGCAGCGTAGCAGATGCGATAGAGGGCCCGCAGGTGCGAAAATCTGGGCAAAAGCTTAAAAGGCAAGAGTTCGTGATTTTGGTCTTATTTCCACATTTTAGACTCAGTTTTAGGCGATTTTGGAAGAGATTTTCGAGGGAATTATTGAGGTAAGCTTCTTGAACTCATTTTGGATCATAAACCTTGTTTCCCTACTGATTTCCCCACCTAATTAGCAAGATTTCGAAGTGTAACTTGGGGGTTTAGGGCTTGAGAATTGGAGAGTGAATTTAGGGGATTTGGGTGACCAAATGAGGTCGGATTTTGATAAATTGGGTAATGGTTAGACTCTTGAGTGAATGGTCTTTCGGGTTTTGTGACTTTTATTGGATTTTGAGACGTGGGCCGGGGGGTGGGGTTTGAGCCGATTTCGGATTTTTGGCTATAATTTGGTATTTTTCTTGTGAAATTGATTCCTTTCGCCGATATTGATCGTATTGTATTTCTTGTGGCTAGATTCAGGATGTTTGGAGTCCGATTTGAGAGGCAACGACATCACATAGTAAGATTTTGCTTTGTTTGAGGTAAGTAACACTTCTAAACTTGGTTATGAGGGTTCGAAACCCCGAACTATATGTAATGTGATTCGTATTGAGGTGACTCACATGCCAAGTGATGGTGTGCGGGCGTGCACCGTGAGAATTTTGACCTGGGTGATTCCATAGCACCGATTAGTGACCCTATCCTGTTGATATCTATGTTTTAATTATGTGATAAAGTAATTGAGCTATAAACCATGCTAGATATCATGTTAAGGATTTATGCCGGTGTTGTTGGGACCCTTAGTGGTCATTTCTTGCTATCATCTCACGATTTTCATTGATATTCCGTACTCACCCATGTTCCTGCATTTTTATGTCATATCTCAGTCTCGGTTATTTATTGATTCATCATATCATTATTCCGGGTTTGTTTTCATGACATTGTGAGCCCGCGGGTGAGACTGGAGAGATTGATGACTGAGTGAGACTGAGAGCCTGAGTATGAGTGATATTTATGGGATCAGGCTGCATGCCGCAACGGTTATATTGATGATTATGATAGTGCTTGGGCTGTAGCAGTGAGCGCGGATGATATTATTGAGGGATGGATTTCCCTAGATATGGATTTGTCCAAAGTACTTGATACTTGGAGATGGATTTCTCCACAGGGTTGGATTGCCCTTTTTCCTCGGTACTGGGTGACTTACAGTCAGTGTTGTATATGTTCCGGGATAGATTTCCCTGGGTCGGATGGCCATATATAGTACTGAGTGGTTGAACACTTGAGAGTGGGAGCACATGGTGCATTTCATACAGTATGTGCATTGGCATGTAGAGATATTTGAGCTGTATACCTTACATTGTTCATATCTGTATTTACTTTATTGCCTTGAGCTGTCTATTTTACTTGAAAGCATGCCTACGTTTCTGCACAATTAGTTCTTTTATATTTGTTGCGGTTGAGTTCGTCACTACCTTTCAGTCCAAAGTTTGGACTTGTTACTTACTGAGTTGGTGTACTCACGTTACTCCCTACACTTCATATGCAGATTCAGGCGATACAGGTCGCAGCAGCGGTTGCTGATTGAGGTTCCAGAGTTTGGAGACTATCGAGGTAGCTGCATGGAATTCGCAAGCCTTGATTCTCCTTCTTTATCTTTTGTTGTAATTTTTTAGTTTATTTCTCTGGACACTGTAGTGGACTTTATTCTGATCTAGACGCTCATGTACTCAATGACACCCCGGTTTTGGGCCGGATTGTATCGTATTTTGGAATTTCTTATGTTTCAAATAGTTTTCTTTAAATGTTAAATGCTTCTGTTAATGTTTTCAAACTTAGTGTTGTTGTGTTGGGTTTGTCGAGTTGAGGCTGGCCTAGTTCCACGATAGGTGTCATCGCGACGGTTCATTTTGGGTTGTGACCAGTTGGTATCAGAGCCTAGGTTACATTGGTCTCACGAGTCATGAGCGAGCTTAGTAGGGTCTTGCGGATCATTACGGAGATGTCTGTACTTATCTTCGAGAGGCTGCAAAAGTCTTAGGAAACTTCATATTCTTGAATTCTTATCGTGTGAATCCGTTGATACTGGTAACTAAACTTTTATTATTCTATTCTCTCACAAATTGTGAGGACACGTGCTACTGGGCAGAACGTACAGCCACCAGTGCCACCAGTCGGGGCCGCGAGATGGCTGAGGTCGCGATAGAGGCCGTGGTAGGGGTAGAGGCGGAGCCCGCACAGCAGCTAGAGCAGCATCTACAGATCTGCTAGTTGCCCAAATTCAGGATCAGGTCCCAGTTGTGGATGCACCAGCGGGACCAGCTCAGGCACCAGTTGTGCCCTTCGTGATCCAGGTCTTTAGGAGACCTTAACTTAGATTCTGACCGTGTGCACCAGTCTTGCTTAGGCGGTCTCTGTTTTTACTGCAGCAGCCACTTCACTGGCCCGAGGAGGTACTCAAACTCCCGCCTGCCGTACACCAGAGCAGGTGGTACAGGACTCCAGACACCGGGGGCACCACCAGCCCAGCCAGTTGCAGTTGCTCAGGATTATGTGGTTCCCACCATGCCTGATGATGATCAGTGTAGATTGGAGAGGTTTGGGAGGCTCCAGCCTCCGACTTTCAGCGGAGCAGAGGGCGAGGATGCTCAAGGTTTTTTGGATAAGTGTCAAAGGATTCTCCGTACAACAGGTATTCTGGAGACCAGTAGGGTCTCGTTCACTACTTTTCAATTTACTAGAGTTGCCTTCACTTGGTGGGAGGCTTATGAGAGACGCAGGCCGGTTGATGCAGCGCCACTTACATGGCAGCAATTCTTCATTCTCTTCCTAGAGAACTATGTGCTGCAGTCTCATAGAAAGGAGCTTTGCAGGCAGTTCAAGAGGTTGCGTCAGGATGACATGACCGTGACGCAGTCCAAGATGAGATTTTCTAAGTTAGCCTGTCATGTTGTTTGGTTGGTTCCCACAGACAGCGAGAGGATCAGGAGGTTTATTGATGGCCTCACATTTCAGTTGCGGGTGCTTATGACCAGAGAGAGGGTGTCTGGTGCTCCTTTTGATAAGGTTGTCGACATTGCTCGGGAGATAGAGCCGGTCTGCAGTCAGGAGCGGGTTGAAAGGGAGGCCAAGAGGTCTCATGGATCAGGTAGCTTTAGTAGTGTTCCTTCTAGGGGTCAATTTTACCACGACAGAGGTCGTCCTTACAAGCATGCTCAGACGGCCCGCCCAGTTCACCGTGGTGCACCATCTGGCCATGGTTCTCACAGTTCTCAGCAGGGCCACTCATCTCTCCATGCCTTTCCACCTTAGAGTTCGTCTCATACTCCATCAGCTCAGGGTTCATCTATGTCGGGGCCTTCTAGCGGGTATCTTAGTGCCCGGGGCTCCCTTCAGTCCCTATCGCCAGTGGTCGGTAAAGGTTGCTTTGAGTGTGGAGATTTGGATCATATCAAGAGGTACTGTCCCTGCCTTACAGGAGGTTCATATCAGTAGAGGAGTCAGCCTTCGACTTCAGCACCTGTTACTTCACCACCCGCCCAGCCAGCTCGGGGTGGAGATCAGTCAGCTAGGGGTCGCCCTAGAGGGGGAGGCCGATCAGATGGCGGTCAGGCCTGTTTCTATGCACTCCCTGCCATACCAGACGCCATTGCCTCAGACACGGTGATCACAGGTATTATCTCGGTATGTCATCGAGATACTTCTATATTATTTGACCCTGGTTCCACCTATTCATATGTGTCGTCATATTTTGCTCATTATCTGGACATGCCCCGTGAGTCTCTAGTTTCATCTATCTGGGTATCTACGCCGGTAGGCGATACTATTATTGTGGACCGTGTATACCGGTCGTGTGTAGTGACTATTGTGGGATTAGAGACTCGAGTTGATCTATTGCTGCTTAGTATGGTTGACTTTGATGTGATATTGGGCATGGATTGGTTGTCTCCGTGTCATGTTATTATGGAATGTCACGCTAAGACGGTGACATTGGCTATGCCGGGGTTGCCACGAATTGAGTGGCGAGGTTCGTTGGATTATGTTCCTAGTAGAGTGATTTCATTCTTGAAGGCCCAGCGGATGGTTGGGAAGGGTTGTCTTTCTTATTTAGCCTTTGTGAAGGATGTCAGTGCAGCGACTCCTGCTATTGATTTAGTTCCGGTGGTGCGAGATTTTCCAGATGTGTTTCCTGCAGACCTGTCGGGCATGCTGCTCGGATCGGTATCGGGTGTGTTTTTGTCACGCCCCAAAACCAAGGGACATGACCGGCGCTCGACCGGGTAGCCCCAGTCAAGCGGACCCGGGTGCCTTTCCTATCCCACGTGCTACCCCGTGTTTTCATTACTCATAAGAAATGGCTATTTATAATTTAAACACCTTTTTATGAAATATACATAACATACATGGTTACTTAGCGAGGGTTACAAGTTACACTGTCCAAATACAAGATACATAAGTACATAACCCATGTTTCCTGTCTACGGAGCCTCTAAGGATACAAAAGAGTTTTATAATACTTGTCGGTAACAAGGCTCCGGCTATACCTTACACAAATACCAAAAATAAGACTCCGGGAAGAAAAGCGGCATGAGCCACGCAGGGCCCCGAGAGGAAAGGGGCTCACCAATTCAGCTGACGGGAAGTGAAGGAGTGCTACTATCGGTGGACTGGAGTACCTGCTATAGAAACACCTACAATCATAACACGAATGTAGCGCCCCCGGCAAAAGGGACGTCAGTATATTTGAATTGTACTGGTATGTATGAACAAACTTTACCCCAAGCAGAATTAATCAATACACAGATAACAAACAATAATAGAATCAACAATCAAATGCACATGAAAGGAACAACCAAAGCCAAACAAGTTTCACAATCTCTCCTTTTCCCCTTTCAACATTATTTCATCACATCAATGATTTCACAACTTTCTCATATTTTCATTTCAATAGTGATTATGATCACTTTTCCACCCTTATTACCTCGGCCACCCTTATCACCACAACCCACACCTTATTACTTCGTGTTGCGGCGTGCAACCCGATCCCACCGAACAATCACATTTCACACAACGACAACAACAAATCACATTTCACACGACAACAATAACAACAAATCACAAAGAATTTTCATAACCATCAATACCATTTCCATCATATACAACAACCCGCATACAATTTAAGTCACAACGATAATTGCCCACGATAAGTCACATACGATATTACCACAATTGTTTCAATTGCATCAATCACGATTTCTTTCCATCATTTGTTACACAGCTTTTACCACATAAACACATTCACACACACACACTTGATTTGTTGCCATTTACTTACACCATTATATCGGGAGACTTAACCAACAACGTTCAAGGCATATCAATCACAAGAATTCACAAATAGTCCACATAGGTATCACATACCAAATACTCGTACACCAAACAAGGTGACTTTTCAAAGGTCAAAGTTAGCCATACATACCTGGAATCGAATTTCCCTTTTTACTTCTACTTCGGCTCACCAACAGCCTAGTACCGACAATCTAGTTCACAAGTTAACACATATATCTTAGAATTGAAGTTCACAATTACTACCCGAACTTATTTAGGTTATCAACCGCCCCTTTTGCAAATTTATACTCCTACCCAATTCTTTTTACTAGATTTTAGGTATTAAAGAACATGCATGTATGTTTTCAACTTTTATTTTCAAGAATCAATGCATGAGAATCCCCTTTTTGTTTAAATCCGAAAACCAATGAAAAAGGGCTGGGTATTTTACCTGCAAGAACGGAGACGAAGACAATTGCTTGAAATTTCCCCGCCCGAGTGACTTTGAAGAATCAAATTGATGAAGGTAGGACTTCCTCTCTCAAGAACTCTCTCTCCCCTCTCTCTAGTTTGTTTAGAAAATATGTTAAAATGAGGGGTTGGGGTGTTTTATTGAAGAAGGGGTCGGGTTTAAAATTTAGAAAAATAGGAGCCCCGAGTCAGGTATGCGATCGCAAAGAAGAAATGCGGCCCGCAGAATGGACCGCAAAAGTGCTCCAAGAATCTGACCCTTCTGTTTGGGTTTGCGGCAGAAATGCGATCCGCATACCCGTTCTGCGGTCGCATAATGCACCGCATAACTATCCTTTGCAAAATTCCAAGATGATTATGTGACGACTATGCGGTCCGCATATCAATTATGCGATCGCATAATAGACCGCATTTTGACCTCAAATTTGACTAACACACTGACTCACTTTGCGATAGAAATGCAGTCCGCATACTTGATTTGCGACCGCACTCTGAACCGCATAATAGCACTTTTATGGGAAACTTTGATTCTTTGATTTTTAAATGCTTAGATCAGTACAAAGGGTCCGAACCGCGGCGAGCTTGTAAATTTTACACATTCCTAACACACGCTCGGAACTGGGCACTACGAGCTACTAGGTTTTGAGTACAAATTTTCACGGGGCCTTACAGTTTTGATGCGGGAGGGTAGAGTGATTGCTTATGCTTTGCGTCAGTCTAAGCCCCATGAGAAGAACTACCATATTCATGATTTCGAGTTGGCTGCCATTGTTCACGCGTTGAAAATTTGGAGGCACTATCTCTTTGGTGTGTCTTGTGAGGTGTTTACTGATCATCGTAGCCTCCAGCACTTGTTCAAGCAGAAGGATCTCAATTTGAGGCAACAGAGATGGTTGGAGCTACTAAAGGACTATGATATTAGTGTCACGCCCCGAGCCTGGGGCGAGACCGGCACCCAGTGCCTCACCTATCCTTGTGTACCACTTGCGACTAAGAGACTCTGAACATGTAATGTCATACTTTGGCCATGGGCCGCAATATAAAAGATAATGTGCAATGCAAAATATAAAACTGAATAGAGACTAACGCTGACTAAATGTCAACATAAAGCTGGGCCGGCAAGGCCGTCATAATTACTACAACTAACAAGCCTAATAAAATATATGTACAGGGCCTACAAGCCCAACATACTGCAATAACCGACAGGATATGTCTACAAGCCTCTACTGATAGATATACTGTGATCAGAACAGGGACCCGACTTACCCATAACCTATCTGCATATATACACAAGATGTACGTAAAACTTCTAGACCCGGTAACTTCTAAGGATGGGGAGCTTACCGATAACGGTGAACTCGGGCAACACCTACTGAGGAGGTCTACCCGTCTGTCTGTCTAAACCTGCATGCATAAAATGCAGCGCCCCTAGAAAGGGACGTCAGTACGAAATAATGTACCGAGTATGCAAGGCAATATACTGAAAGCTGAAACTGAACTGATAATATAATAACTGAAAGCAACTGGGGGTCAAAGATAGTCTGAAGAAATGCTCATCTGCTGATACCGACTCTATTCTCTCAATATAATAAGTAAAATAGTTGTTCGGCCTTATAAGGCTCGGTATATATATAACTGATCTGCCGTAGTAGGCTCGCTCATAGGCGCTTGGCCATACTAGGCTCTGTATCTCGACCAACTGGGCTCGCTCAAAGGCGCTCGGCCACAGTAGGCTCGATATATAACTTACCATCTGATTAAAGGTTGCCCAATAGGGGCCTGCCCATCGATTATAGCTCAATAGTAATGAAAATACTGTAATACTGTATATATAAACTCTCTGCTCTCTTGACGGGAAGAAGGAAAAACTCAATTGAATATGAAGTCCTGATAAGGAGAATATTTGTAAGGCCCCGTGAAAATTTTTACTCAAACCCAAGATCTCGTAGTGCCAAGTTAGGAATATGTGTTAGGAATATGGTTCGGACCCTTTGGACTGATCTGTGCATTAAAAGTTAAGGGACAATGTTTTTCAGAACAGTGCATTTATGCGGTCCATTATACGGTCGCATAACAGCTATGCGGATCGCATAGTCGCCGCAGAGTTAGGCAATTTGATGGTAATTCTGAGGTCAACTATGCGGCCAATTATGCGATCGCATAGCCAATATGTGGGCCGCATAGTCATCGCATAATCCCCTTGGAATTTTGCGAGGGGCAGTTCTGCGGTGCATTATGCGACCGCAGAACAGGTATGCGGACCGCATTCCTGTCGCATACTCGGGTAGTTTGCTCAGGTTTTTGAAGCTATTTTTGCGGTCCCTTTTGCGGGCCGCATGTCAATTATGCGATCGCATATGCAATCGCGGATTTGTGTCGGGGCTCCAAATTTCTAATTTTCTTACCCGACCCCATGTCGATATATTATATGCTACCATTCATTTTAGGCCTATTTTGGGATACATTTAGAGAGAGAGAGAGAGAGAGAGAGAGAGGGGGGGGTCCTAGAGGGAGAAGGGGTTCTTCATCAACATTCCTCCTAAGATCTTGCTTAAACCTTGAAGGTTTGTCAAGAAAGGCATCTAGGTCTTCTTCCTAAAGGGTAAGGTTCTATAACCCAAGCTCTTAATTGCTAGGTATAACTAGGATAGACCATTAGAAGGGTAATCCATAAGGATGGGGGCGGATATCTTGCATGCATGAGTTCTTAAAGTATTTGGTGAGGCCTTGAGCTAAGGAGGGGATGAGGGATGGTAGGATCTTTCACAAAAAGATTTTAAAAGCATAATGCACACTTAGTGTTTGAAAATATGCTCAAATGAGCTAGAACTATGATCACCTCTCTAATTTGTGGTTCAATTTGTCATGTCCCCAAGAGATTGGCGTTGCTAAGAGTCTCGGAGTATAGTGGGACTTAAGGAAAGCTCAATCGAGGTATGTAGGCTAAACTTTCTCTCTCGAAAGTGAATTCCATATTGTTTTTGTAAGTTTAAGTGTGGTTTATCTACCAAAATGGTATAGCCTTGAGTCACAATTTAAATTAAGGTTAGTATACTAATTGGGTGAGAAGAATTTGATCTGTTTAATGCTCCTAGCTGCTCTTATGTGTACTAAATGCCTCGATTGAATGTATCTATTTGTTGATAAACTGTAAAGATATTTGGAAATGAATCAAATGAGAAGATGTGAAACAAATTATGAAATAAGCCTCGACCCAACTGTTAGGAACTAACTTCAAAAAATAGAACGGCCTAAAGGTCTTGTACCCGAATTATGCCCATAAGTGGCTGTTTTAGATAATGCTTTGCCTTATAAATACATTCAATGTAATGCGAGTTCTTACACATTCCGATGCTGAAATTGTGCTTTTGTCTTGTTGGAAAAAAGAATAATTCAAGGATAATTGAGGTGATTGCTTGCTTATAACTCCAGTGTGTATTTCAATTGTTGGTTGGCATGTCCCTCTTTGGGAAGAATCCCTTGTGTTGATGATTCTATTACTATTGTACTCGAAAATATATGATTCCCGAAATATTCGGTACATTGATATTGGTTGGTGATCCTTGGAAATAAAGGAGATGAAAATGTGGAAAACTAAAAATGCGGCCTTTGTTCCATGAAAAAGATGAACCTTGAGAAAGACCCAAAAGGCCAAAGAAATACTGTTATCGAGAGAGATTGAGAACATTAATAAAAACTATAAAATGTGAAAGATATTGAGGTAAGCATAGTTGTATTATGCTATATTTGTATACTTGTATTATACTACAATTGTGTGCAACATCCAATCAAATCAAAAAAATATTTTTGGGAGTATCATTAGGAAAACCGAGGAAGGGTGGGTCATAAGGCTCATGCCTGAAACTACACGTGCCGGTGTAGGTGTGAATCGTGGTTATTCCCCTTAACTGGGATGAACTTGGTAACATTTGTAAATTGGTAACGCCAACCCACACGGCATATGTGGGAAGGCAGCTTAGCCGATCGGGCCGTGATCGGACGCCATGCCGCACACATGGTGGCATTGTGCTAGGAATCAAAACTAGAAATTCAAAACTGGAAATTGTGATTGTGGTACATGTCCCCAAAGGGACGACCTAGCCGATCGGGTCGTGATCGGGCTCCGTGCTAACAAAGACGGTGGTATAACTCATATCGGTGTTACTGATCTCCCAACCAAAAATTATATATTATTTTCGTAAACTAGAAAACTTATATGCTTCAAACTGGATCTTTGTATGTTGTAGGTTTTGGCTTAGTGTTTCATGGGTTCTTGCTTGTATGGTTATTCTATTCTGAAAGAGGACTTTTAGCTTACATACTAGTGCTATTCGACGGCGCTAACGTCCCTTTTGCCGGGGGCGCTGCATCTTTAAATGGATGTAGGTGGTTCCATAGCAGGCAGTGTTGGTTGCAGCAAGTGGCGTATCCTCCTTTCAGCCGAGTTGGTGAGGCCCACTTCATCCCGGGGTCCTATATCATCTGTTCATCATGTACTTGTATATTGAGGTATAGCCGGAGCCTTGTTGCCGGCATTTTCATATTTCTCTTCAGCTGTATTTAGAGGCTCTGTAGACAGGTTGTGGGTGGTGTCGGGTATTGAAAATTTGAACTAGAAATATTGATATTTGGCAAAGTTGTATAAAACTTCTAATATTTTGAAAATTACGAACGAAGTTGCTAATGGAAACGAAATAGAAGTCGTTAATGATATATTTATAGAATTTGATTAATGATGTACATTTCCTTTTTATTCAAAGACGAATTTGGGTAGTATGAAACCTAACAGGCTTGCTCAGCCAGGTTTACTCGGTTGAGCGCCGGTCGCGCTCCTCGAATTTTGGGGCGTGACAATATTGTAACTTATGAGACTAGAAAAATATACATAAATTTGGCGAAGTTTAGTTTTTATTGGCTCAAGTAATGGAGACAATTGCTAACGGTCTCGAATTAATCATCATCTTCCCTGTTGTTTGTCACTTGTTGCTAGATAGAATATTAAAAGATCTTCTTCTAGTGAAAATGTCAATTATAATTCCGGATTCATTTTTATCCGATATGAAAACATAAAAAAGGAAGACTTTATAATTGTATAGGAAAACTACACCATGCTAGGATTCAAGATACCTGACAACTAAAAAACAATGAATTAAAAAAAAGATTCAACTCTCCAATTTTGTGACCCCAATTCCTGCATTACATTAAAATAAATTAACTTATCTTCGTTTTCCTATTAAGAGATAATTCCAAGAAGAAAAAATTCCAGGTTTATGGGATAGGGAATATAATTCTCGGTAATATCTACCAAAAAGATGCAGTGTATCGAGCTAGGTATCTTACATCTGGTACTACCACATGTAGATATAAAAATTCTCTTTATGCCTCGTTATCAAACTTATGTAGTTACGAGATCATGCTAAAATGAAGGAACGGCTTAGCCTTAACATACCAGGAAAAGGAAAAAATCCGTATGATATTCTTGAAAAAAGTTATACCGTACTCCTTTAGAACCGCAAAATTTTTACGTTGCTAAGACTCTAAAAATTCTCGTTGGATTTTCTTTTGTAGGAATTGATTGAAAGAAGGATATTGCTAACGTCTCACTCTGGTTGTAATGTTTGAGAACGAAATTTTGTTGAAAGATTAGGAGAATGGCTAACGTTTTTCACCTTTTAATTGAAAAGTCTTTGATAAAGTCTTGGAAAATGTAGTGAATGTGTAACTACATGCCACCTAATAAGTTAGGTTGTGGCTTACTGCCACGTGGGGATGGAAAAAAAATTAATCTTTATCCACTTATTAGGTAATTAGATAATGTTCCGTTACCCGGTAATTAACCAATTACTCGCATAATTAAGAATTGTCTCAAATTACTTAAAATTCTACTGATTTTTAATATACTTTAAACATCATACTATCATGGTCATATGGTACCTTGCATGGTACTAGTCCATAAGTATTGAGTATTATAGCTCGGACCGTATTTTATCCAAATTCGACAACCTTCAACGAAACTCATTTTCTTTAATTCTTGTACTCTTTCCTTCATGGCACTTACTTATTTCTTGGTAAAAATACCGTAAAAGGCTAACCTCAAGATAATCTCATCCCCGAGTTTATGTCAATTAGCTGAAGACAAAACTTTAACGTACGAAAAATGCGAGATTACCATTTTGTACCATCCGGGAAAGGCCAATGTGGTGGCCGATGCCTTAAGTAGAAAGGCAATGAGTATGGGTAGTCTTGAATTCCTTCCTGTTGGTGAGAGACCCCTTGTAGTTGATGTTCAGGCTTTGGCCAACCAGTTTGTGAGATTGGATATTTCGGAGCCCAGTCGGGTCCTAGCTTGTGTGATTTCTCGGTCTTCCTTATTCGATCACATCAGAGAGCGCCAGTATGATGACCCTCATTTGCGTGTCCTCAAGGACATCCTCAAGGACAGGGTTAAGCACGGGGATGCCAGAGATGTGACTATTGGTGATGATGGGGTATTAAGGATGCGGGGCTGAATATGTGTGCCTAATGTGGACGGGCTACGGGAGTTGATTCTAGAGGAGGCCCACAGTTCGTGGTATTCCATCCACCCAGGTACCGCGAAGATGTATCAGGATTTGAGACAACACTATTGGTGGAGGAGGATGAAGAAAGACATAGTTGGGTTTGTAGCTCGGTGTCTCAACTGTCAGCAGGTGAAATATGAGCATCAGAGACCGGGTGGCTTGCTTCAGAAGATAGAGATTCCAGAGTGGAAGTGGGAGCGGATCATCATGGATTTCGTAGTTGGGCTCCCACGGACTTCGAGGAAGTTCGATGCTATTTGGGTGATTGTGGATCGGCTGACCAAGTCCGCGCACTTCATTCCTGTGAGTGCTACCTATTCTTCAGACCGGTTGGCTGAGATTTACATCAAAGAGATTTTTTGCCTGCAAAGTTTCCATAATTTTAGACAGAGGCACGCAGTTTACATCGCAGTTTTGGAGGGCCGTGCAGCGAGAGTTGGGCACTCAGGTTGAGTTGAGCACAACATTTCACCCTCAGACGGACGGACAGTCCGAGCGCACTATTTAGATATTGAAAGACATGTTAGCGCTTGTGTCATTGATTTTGGGGTTCATGGGACTAGTTTCTTCCACTCGCGGAGTTTGCTTACAACAACAGTTATCAGTCGAGCACTCAAATGGCTCCGTATGAGGCTTTATATGGGAGGCGGTGTAGATCTCCAGTGGGTTGGTTTGAGCCGGGTGAGGCTAGGCTTTTGGGCACAGACTTGGTTCAGGATGCATTGGACAAGATGAAATCAATTCAAGAGCGGCTTCACACGGCACAGTCGAGACAGAAGAGTTATGCTGACAGAAAGGTCCGTGATGTGTCTTACATGGTTGAGGAGAAGGTCTTGCAAAAGGTTTCACCCATGAAGGGTGTTATGAGATTTGGAAAGAAGGGCAAGTTGAGCCCTCGATTTATTAGGTCGTTTGAGGTGCTTCAGAGGATTGGGGAGGTGGCCTATGAGCTTGCTTTGCCACCTAGCTTATCGAGTGTGCATCCAATATTTCATGTTTCTATGCTTTGGAAGTATATTGACGATCCATCTCATGTTTCGGATTTCAGCACGGTTCAGTTAGATGGTGATTTGACTTATAATGTGAAGCCGGTGGCTATTTTGGGGCGTTAGGTTCGAAAGTTGAGGTCAAAGGATATAGCTTCACTAAAAGTGTAGTGGAGAGGACAGCACGTGGAGGAGGCTACTTGGGAGACAGAGCGGGAGATGCGGAGCAGATACCCACACCTATTTGAGGCTCCAGGTATGTTTCTAGACGCTTTCAAGGACGAACATTTGTTTAAGAGGGGGAGGATGTAACGACCTGACCGGTCATTTCAAGAGTTATAGCCTCGTTCCCCTATTTCCTGCTTCTTTTGTGTTCTTCAGCTATATTATGATATACCGGGTAAGTTGGTTCGGGTCCGGAGTGGTTTCGGGATGAATTGAGACACACAATCTCTTATTTGAAAGCTTAAGTTGGAAATGTTGATCGGATATTGATTTATGTGTAAACGACCTCGGATTTGAATTTTGATGGTTCTGTTAGCTCGTTAGGTGGTTTCAGACTTAGGAGCGCGTCCGAAATGTCATTTGGAAGTCTGTAGCAGGGTTAGGCTTGAATTGTCGAAAGTTAGAATTCTGGTAATTTTGGCCGGCAGTGAAAATTTTGATATCAGGGTCGAATCGTATTTTCGGAAGTTAGAGTAGGTTCGTGGTGTCATTTCTGACTTGTGTGCAAAATTTGAGGTAATTCGGACGTGATTTGGTAGGTTTCGGCATCGTTTGTGGAATTCGGAAGTTTAGAAGTTCTTTAGGCTTGAATCCGGGTGTAATTTGGTGTCTTGATGTTGTTTTGAGTGATTCTAAGGTTCGACTAAGTTCGTATGATGTTATAGGACCTGTTAGTATGTTTGGTTGTGGTCCCGAGAGCCTCGGGATGATTTCGGGTGGTTGACGGCTTGATTTGAGTTAAGGAATGGCAGCTGAACTGCTGCTGCTGTTGGTGTAACCGCACCTGCGGAGTGGGAACCGCAAGTGCGAGCCAGCAGAAGCAAAGAAGGAGCGGCAGAAGCAGCCAAGGACGAGCTACGTAGGAGTCGCAGGTGTGAAAATGTTCCCGCACCTGCGAGGATCGCAGAAGCGAGCAGCTGGGCGTATGTACGAAAGGGAGCCACGGATGCGATGGATTTCCGCACCTGCAATGGACAAAGATGCGGTCTTGAAGCGGCAGGAGTGGAGCCTGGAATTTTAAGTGGAATCTGCACCTACGATGGAATTTCCACAGGTGCGGCATCGCAGATGCGACAGAGGGCCCGCAGGTGCGAAAAGTCTGGGCAGAAGCTTAAAAGGCAAGGGTTCGCGATTTTGGTCTTATTTCCACATTTGAGACTCGGACTTAAGCAATTTTGGAGGAGATTTTCGAGGGAATTATTGAGGTAAGTGTCACGTCCTTAGTCATCAACTAAGAACACGTGCGGCACTTGACAACTGGCTCACGATCTTGCACAACTTGCTCACGTTCTTGCTATGCCAAGTCAGCCTTACTACACTCAAGATCGCTAAGGAATGTTAGAACACATGAGAATTGCCAAAGGAAGCTTTTGTATTAGATAGAACTTGAATAGTTTGCTTGGTGATTTTATAAATGAATGGCCCCTTTATATACTAGTCTCGTAGGGGCTAGTGTGTAAATATTAATTGTTACACAAGTCCTTAACATTTACAAGTAAGTTCCTTCTCTAGAATATTCTACATAGCTAGAATCTTCTAAGGACTATCCTAGCAATTCTATAGGGTTCTAGGGTCTTCCTAGGGATACCTCTATATTTCTCTAGAACTTTCCTACAAGTTCTAGCCTCTTTCCTATGTAAGCTTTCCATATGGCAAAAAGACACGCCAAGTGGCACCTACTTGGCATGATGATGTGGCAGGTCATGACACTCCCCCTCACCCAATTGTGTGCCGCCCTCGGCACAAAGCATCGACACGTGCAAGCGCACCTCGCCTTGGCGTCGCCGGAGGTCGTTGTCCATTAGCCATGCCTTATGGAGCGGGTCGTTTTCCCATGGCACAAGGTACTGGTCACCTTTCTTGCCCCGTTTGTATTTGGACGGCTAGCAATGATGGCCTCAATCCTCCGCCCATCGGATGCCTCTCCTTGCTCTTGGCCCGAATCTCCCCATGAGTCGACCAAGTCTAGCAGCTTCTCAAGCATCGCGTCTATGCTTGCACTCCCTATTTGGCTACCCTCCGTGGTCACAACCTTTCTAGCAAACTTGACCCCTCTGCTCGGTGCATCGTCAAAGCCCGACAACGTGCAATCACTTTGTAACTCACCATCCACTTCAACTATGTCTCGCAAACTTTTCTTGATGCCACCATGCTCCATTTTCATGGCGCCAAGATAGGCTCTGGAATCCCCAAATTTCGGTTTAGATTCCAAGCGCATCCCCCCAATGCAGGTAGTTTCTCATGTATCACCCTTATGTGCCTGAGCAAAGTTCCCGATCATTACTGCAAGCTTCCCCAACTCTGGGCAATCACTTGGCACCCTACCTTAGGCACGTACTCGCTACCCATTTTTGGCCCTTTTCGGTTTCTCTCGGACCATTATCCATTATAGGATGGACCCTTGCCATTGCCCTTGTATACCTCGGCTATGCTTTTCTCGTTGTCCTTGTCATGTTCTCCCCCACCCCTCTTGGCGTTGCCTTCTTTGGACTTGGCAGGCTCCATCTTGAAGTCAATGAGCGACTAGGCTGCCTCTATGGCCTCGTACACTTTGGCTACTTAATGTCTTCTTAACTCTTGCTTTTCTCAATTTTGCAACCTATCCATGAAGTAGAAGAGGGAATCTTCCTCGGACAATAACGGGATTTGCAGCATTAAGTTAGTGAGCTCGTGTACATACTCCCGAATTGTGGTCGTCTGTCAGAGCTCCCTTAGCTTCTGCCTAGCCTCGTACACCACATTCATGGAGTAGAATTGCTCTTCAACTCCTTTTTTAAATGCTCTCACATCTCAATCTTGATAGCCCTTTTTCCATGCTAGCACACTTCCAACGCCACCCAGATCGGCAACCACGGTCAAGTACATTGAGGCATTGCGTTCCTTAACGACTTCGTCATCTTCCTTGACTACCTCAAAGTACTTGTCCATCCTCCAAAGTCAGTGTCCACCTTGCGTGCGTCCCATGCACATCCATACAACTTTTGCTTAGGGACGTTCACATTTGTCCCTTTTGCAAGCACCACGCCCTTGGTAATCTCGACCATAGGTCCCTACAAAGCTTCCTTCTAGCAATCTCTAATATTCTTTCTAACATTCACTTAGTCATAAACTTTGATCTGATACCACGTTATCACGTCCTTAGTCGTTAAGTAAGTACCCGTGCGGCACTTGACAACTCGTTCACGATCTTGCATAACTTGCTCACGTTCTTGCTATGCCAAGTCAGCCTTACTACACTCAAGATCGCTAAGGAATGTTAGAACACAGAATTTCCAAAGGAAGCTTTTGTATTATATAGAACTTGAATTGTTTACTTGATGATTTTATAAATGAATGGCCCCTTTATATACTAGTCTTGTAGGGGCTAGTATGTAAATATTAATTGTTACATAATTCCTTAATATTTACAAGAAGTCCCTTCTCTAGAATATTCTACATAGCTAGAATCTTCTAAGGACTTTCCTAGCAATTCTATAGGGTTCTAGGGTCTTCCTAGGGAAACCTCTATATTTCTCTAGAACTTTCCTACAAGTTCTAGCCTCTTTCCTATGTAAGCTTTCCATATGGCAAGAATATACGCCAAGTGGCACCTACTTGGCATGATGATGTGGCAGGTCCTGTCATAAGCTTCTTGAACTCGTTTTGGATCATAAACCTTGTTTCCCCACTGATTTCCCCACCTAATTAACAAGATTTTGAAGTATAATTTGGGGGTTTAGGGCTTGAGAATTGGAGAGTGGATTTTGGGGATTTGGGTGATCAAATAAGGTCGGATTTTGATAAATTTGGTATGGTTAGACTCGTGAGAGAATGGGCTTCGGGTTTTGTGGCTTTTGAGCCGATTTTGGATTTTTGGCTATAATTTTATATTTTTCTTGTGGAATTGATTCCTTTAGCCGATATTGATCGTATTGTATTGCTCGTGGCTAGACTCGGGACGTTTGGAGGCCGATTTTAGAGGCAAAGGCATCGCAGAGTAGGATTTTTCTTAGTTTGAGGTAAGTAACGCTTCCAAACTTGGTTCTGAGGGTTCGAAACCCCGAACTATGTGTTATGTGATTTGTATTGAGGTGACACACATGCTAAGTGACGGGCGTGCACCGTGTGAATTGTGACCTGGGTGATTTCGTGGCACCGATTAGTGACTCTATCCTGTTGATATCCATGTTTTCATCATGTGATAAAGTAATTGAGCTGTAAACCATGCTAGATATCATGTTTAGGGTTTATGCTGGTATTGTTGGGACCCTTAGTGGTCATTTCTTGCTGTCATCTCACGATTTTCATTGATATTCCGTACTTAGTCATGTTCATACATTTTTATGTCATATCTCAGTCTCAGTTATTTATCTATTCATCATATCATTGTTACGGGTTTGTTTTCATGACATTGTGAGCCCGTGGGTGAGACTGGAGAGATTGATGACTGAGTGAGGCCGAGAGCCTGAGTATGAGTGACAGTTATGGGATCCGGCTACACGCTGCAGCGGTTATATTGATGATTATGATAGCACTTGGGTTGTAGGATCTCCTCCGGAGTCTGTAACACACCCCCAGTGAGCACGGGTGATATCATTGAGGGATTGATTCCCTTGGACATGGATTTGTCCGAAGTACTTGATACCTGGAGATGGATTTCTCCATAGGGTTGGATTGCCCTTTTTCCTCGGTACTGGGTGACTTATAGTCAGTGTTGTATATGTTTCGGGATGGATTTCCCTGGGCCGGATGGCCATATATAGTACCGAGTGGTTGAGCACTTGAGAGTGGGAGCACACGGTGCATTTCATACAGTTTGTGCATTGGCATGTAGAGATAGCTGAGCTGTATACCTTACACTTTTCAGATCTGTATTTATTTTCCTTGATCTGTCTATTTAACTTGAAAGCATGCCTACGTTTCTGCACATTTATTTCTGTTATATCTGTTGCGGTTGAGTTTGTCACTACCTTTAAGTCTAAAGTTTGGACTTGTTACTTACTGAGTTGGTGTACTCACGTTACTCCCTGCACCTCGTGCGCAGATTCAAGCGATACCTGTCGCAGTGACGGTTGCTGATTGAGGTTCCAGAGTTTGGAGACTATCGAGGTAGCTGCATGGCATTCGCGGGCCTTGATTCTCCTTTTTTATCTTTTGTTGTATTTTTAGTTTATTTCTCTAGACACTGTAGTGGACTGTATTCTGATCTAGACGCTCATGTACTTGGTGACACCCCAATTTTGGGCTGGATTGTATCGTATATTGGGATTTCTTATTTTTCAAACACTTTTCTTTAAATAATAAATGCTTCCATTAATGTTTTCAAACTTATTGTTGTTGTGTTTGGTTTGTTGAGTTGAGGCTGGCCTAGTTCCACGATAAGCGCCATCACGACGGTTGATTTTGGGTCATGACATTTTCTAACTGAATCTAATCCTTTGTGGATTGTAAACTCAGGAGCAACGGATCACATAGCCTGGCAACGTAGTGCCTTTATTGAATTTCAGCGAGTTCCATATGGAGCAAAGTGGATATAAGTGGGCAATAGCAATAAAGTTACTATTGAAGGGATCAGTACATGCAAGTTAGTCCTCCATGGTGGTCAAGACCTAATACTAAATGATATTCTCTTTGTACCAACAATTCACCGGAATGTTATTTCAGTTTCAACTTTGCTTAAGCTAGGATTTGAGTTGTTTTGTCATACAATTCTGCCAAGTTGACTTTTGGTTCAACTTTATTTGGTTTTGGTCACGGGATCGGAGGTTTAATCATCATGGATTCGGATTATGATTCATTTAATAATAATGCCAGTTTTTCTATGTCTGTTTCTTCACATAAATATGATAGTGATGTAAATATATGGCATGCTAGACTTAGTCATATTGGCCAACAAAGAATGCAAAGGTTATCAAAATAAGGTTTGCTTTCCAACATTGAACATGTGAATTTGTTCACTTGTGAAAATTGTCTAGTTGAAAAATCTGTAAGAAAATCTTTTGGTCAGGCGACTAGAGCTGAATATCCTTATCCATTCAGACATATGTGGGCCTATGAATGTTAGGGCTAGGGATGGAACAAGTTATTTCATCACATTTATTGATGACTTTACCTGTTTCAGTTATGTCTATTTAGTTTCCCACAAATCAGAAGCAATAAGTTGCTTCAAACGCTATATGAGCTTAGTGAAAATCAATTAGACAACAAGATAAAAGCTCTTCGAACTGACTGTGGTGGTGAATACTTATCAACCCAGTTTAATAATTTATGTGATGAAAAAGGAATAGTTCATCAATTGACTATCCCAAATACTCCACAACAAAATGGTGTTGCGGAGAAAAGAAATAGAACGCTCCTAGAGATGGTTAGGTCAATGATGACATAAGCTAAACTCCCAATTAGTTACTGGGGTGATGCATTGCTACTTCCTCATATGTACTTAACCAAGTGCCTACAAAATCAGTTAATACTACTCTATATGAGTTATGGAATGGAAGACAACCTGACCTGAGTGTATCAAAACCTTGGGGTTGTGCGGCCTATACACATGATTCGTCTCACAAATATGGCAAAATTAGGCCCGAGGGGAAAGAAAAGTATCTTTATAAGATACTCTGAAACTTCAAATGGTTATGTGTTTATAGGTCAGCAATACAGAGTGTAACTGAGTTTGAATCACCAGATGTCATATTCTTAGAGGATGAGTTCCCTAAGAAGGGAGAGGTAGGTCAAGACCTAACCTTATTAGAGATAATGGATCAAGAAGTACAAGGATCACTTCATTCGAGTGGGAGAATTTTAGCAGATGATGAATTAGTTTCTCATCAATGACCTCCTTCATCATCAGATGCAAATGAAAGTAATCTTTCTACATTTAGTGGAAGTGACCAAATAGATCTTGTTCCAAGTGGGAGCGAAATGGTCACAGATCTCTTTCCAAGTGGGAGTAGGGTGAATGTTCTTGATCCGAGTGGGAGCAACATTGATCCAAATGGGAACAATGATGAATCACAAATAAGACATGGTTCTTGTAAAAATATTCCCTGCTGACGATTTGATATTGAAGGCGGTGAACTATTTATGATACTCCTACAAGAAGAAAACAAGCCTAAAATGTAAAAGAGGTTCTCTCATGCCCTTCTAAGGATAAATGGACAAAAGCAATGGAAGATGAACTGTATTATATGAGAGTCAACAATGTCTGGGAACTAGTTGGCTTCCCTGACGGACGCAGAGCAATTGGGAACGCGATAAATCTAAACACATTAAAGAGATGTGAATCCGCCTGTCCAACAGATTTTTTGAGTGTCCGAGTTTATTTATGGCATGAAACAACTTGCAGTATGGGTCTAGCTTATTGATACGTTCGAGAAAACTCTACTTGAATCCATTTAATTTTTTTTACTGACAAACCTGTGCTCGAAAATAAAAATATTTTGAGCACGGGTTTTTATGGTCCATTGCCCTATGAAGACTCGCTTTCGCTACGGCTCCGGTGGGTTCCCTTAACCAAGCTACTGCATATGAGTCGCCGGCTCATTCTTCAGCAGGCAGCCCTGGCTCCTCCTACTGCTTGGGAGCTTACGGTTTCATATTCTATTTCACTCCCCGATGGGGGTTCTTTTCACCCTTCCCTCTTTTGCGCGTAAATCATAAACAGACAACTTACTTGTTCTTCGTAGAGGAAGCGAAAATGGATGAACCGCGACTGAAATTACTGGTCGATGGTGGTTGTCACGTTGTGACGGAGCAACCTCCTATACCACACTCCAAACCTATATTGGATTGAGAGAGAGAGAGAGAAAAGAGCGTGAAAAAATACTGCGTTTTCAATAGTTTTTTTATTTTACACTATCTATATACTTATATAGAGAATATTAAGGTTAACTAATAATCCCATTGGGACTTAATGCACCTTTTATGGGCGGACCCAAAATTCCTACATTTTTTATGTTGGGAATCGTTAAAAATTATTTTTCTATTTAAGTTAGGAATGGTCGATATGAATGTTTGACTCCAATTTTTCATCAATGTTCCAAGATAAGGCCACGTGCATAAATACACAAATACCAAGGCTACAAACACATTCCTGGACAATTTGTTCAAAGCTACAATAATTGATGAATTCGAAGATCTCTCTTCAATTTCCACCTCTAAGATTGCTTTCTCTTTAGAATTCATATAGATAATCATTTCTTTAAATTTCAAGTTATGTAATTTATTTTTGTCCTTTTTTTTTTCTAATTTGTTAGCAATTTGGAGGACTTCTTTGGTGTATGATTATTTCCTCAACAGATCAAAATGTATGATTTTCAGGAGTTTAAATTTGTTTAACCTTTTTATTTGCTATTCTATCACTCATAACTTAATAATATTGATTTAATTTTTAAATTAAAATTATATTTACTAGCATAGGGTACATGCGCAACACGCGTACCTTAATATTAAAAGCATGAAGTCCCTTAGCAAAATATCGGTCGTCTTTTTTACCCTTTAAAAATAGATTTTAGACTAGACAAAATAGTTATTTAACTATTTTTTAAAAATTCATTAAAATTTGATAATTATTTATTTACTTAATTGAATTATTTACTTAACAATTAAATTTAAAATCAATTAAAAGTTCATCTTAAATAAATCATTTAAAAAGTCAATAATTTGGATTGTCAGGTACAAACTTATCTATGTTTGTGTAAGGCGATTGGCAAATGACATCATAATGGCACCCAATTGTATTCCTAATTAATAACATAATTTTCTAACATTTATGAGTAACTTTTTTGAAGCATAATTTTACTTACCGTTAGTATTTGTAACCAATTACATTAATTTATTCTAATTGTGTAGTAAATCAACTTAAGACGAAAATTAAAAAAATATTAAATATAAAGGAAAATGATGTCTCATCTCTCCTTTAGTTTTGTCGTTTTTGATCTATCTATACTATTAAAACTGATCGACCTTTTCATCATCTAAAAAACAAATTATATTGGACACAATTATTACTTAATTAGCATTACCCAATATTAGGACGTTGAAATTACTTAAAGTTTTATCTATTAGATTTTTTTATTTGAACTATGTAGAGTTTCATAATATTTAGGAATTTAATCCTAGCGAAATCACTTATAAAAGTCGAGTAAGTTAATTTTCGCAAGAATTCATAATTTTAAAATAGTTATTTCATCGGAACAACACAAATCCATTTGATATTAGAAGTCTTCTATTACATGATACCAAAAAATTTTTGAGTTGATCTTCTACGGGAGGAACTCGCTCACAGTTGAGACGAAGATTTTATGACAGAAGTTATATGGAATTGAATGAAAGTTCAATATTAATACGTATGAGAATATGTTGTAGGCATTCCACAGAGATAAATATGTTAAAAAGCATGTTGTAGATATTTCACTGAATCATTAATACGTGAAAACCTTTTGGTTCTTGCAATATCCTTTACTGTTCTTGCACATTTAATTAAATATGCAAGGCATTGCTTACTAGGGTATTTTCTACTAAAATATTCTACTATAAGATAGTTGTTCTTTACGAGGTCTTGACCAAATACATCCTTATATTTCTTTAATCCAAACTTTCACTATGTTCTTATAACATTTTATTTAAAACAAAAAAGAAAT
This sequence comes from Nicotiana attenuata, assembly GCF_001879085.1. Taxonomy (NCBI): domain Eukaryota; kingdom Viridiplantae; phylum Streptophyta; class Magnoliopsida; order Solanales; family Solanaceae; genus Nicotiana; species Nicotiana attenuata. The sequence continues at coordinate 75,625 of NW_017671386.1, forward strand.
ACATTGAAATTCATGGGAGAAAAATGAACACAAACCAATACAATAATGAAGAATAGTTCGACAAATGATTGAGGTATAAGAGGAAACAACAATATTGCGCCTTCCACAAAGTTAAAAGATCAAGACGTCGATCTATCCCCAAGTTGAAAATGAAATGCCACTCTTAGTGTCTTACCAAGAACTTTCACCAATAACAGTTAGTATTTAGTAGTTTCTAATAAGGTGAGGTCCAAAATCATAAAATTAAATTTTCACATAAAGAAAGATTATCTGGCTCAAAATTGCAATTTGCATGGAGCTGAATCAGAAAGACAAGATTGAAAAGGGAAGCACAATTTCACACCAACTAGATTACAAGAAATCATAACTAACATCACACAAATAAGCAGACGATATTTTATAGGCAAAATACCTTAAAATCCCCCTAAACTTGACACGGATTATTAGTTACAGCCTTAAACTATTCGTGGTCTTAATTACCCCCCTCAACTTGGTCTTTTGAGAGTCATTATCCCCTGAACGCTGATGCGGTAAAAAGTGTGGGTGCACTCGCCTGTCACGTGGATTTTTCTGTATATGTGGCATTTTTTTAAAAAATAAAATATATTTTTACCTTTTTAAGAATGTTACTTTTTTAGATAATTTTTTGCGAATAATTTATACTAAAATTTGGATATGACTTAAAAATAATAAAGTTTTAGTTAATATTTTTTTGAATTTGACCTGAAAATAAAGATTTATACAATTAAAATAAATAGTCAAGACATCTAAAAATTTATAAAAAATACATAGTTTGAAATTAATTATTTTGGCTATAATTTTTTATATAGCTCTAAATTACGGTGCTCTATTTTTTTTTTTTATTTATTTTTTTTTTACATATTTTACCTAAAAAAGTAAAAATATACATTTGAAATAAATAGTCATTGCATTAAAAGAAGAAATAAAAAGAGTGTACAATTGCAAGAAATTACAAGTGCAATTGTACACTCTTTTTGTTTCTTCTTTTGATGCAATGACTATTTATTTCAACTATGTATTTTTTATAACTTTTTAGATGTCTTGACTATTTATTTCAATTGTATAAATCTTTATTTTCAGGTCAAATTCAAAAAAAAGATTAACTAAAACTTTATTATTTTTGGCCAAATAAAAATATTTAGCCTAAATAAAGTAGTTATATCCAAGTTTTATTATAAATTTTATTCGAAAAAAATTATCTAAAAAAGTAACATACTTAAAAAGGTAAAAATATATTTTATTTTTCAAAAAAAAATGCCACGTATACAGAAAAATCCACGTGGCAGGCGAGTGCACCCACACTCTTTGCCACATCAGCATCCAGGGGGTAATGACTTTCAAAAGGCCAAGTTGAGGAGAGTAATTAAGATCACGAATAATTTAAAGATGTAACTAATATTTCGTGTCAAGTTTAGGGGGGGTTTAAGGTATTTTGCCTATTTTATAAAAGCAAACTGCGCCAATTACTAATCAAAATAATTAGGGGCATTTTCATTTATACCCGCTTTTTGTGACACATTTTAACCTGTGCCCGCTTTGCAAAAAAAATTGCAAGCGTACCCGCTTTTTCACATAACTTCAGCACACGGGGTGAAGTAGCAAAGGCAATCACGCAAAACTTCAGCATTTTAGTAGCTGGGCCTGAAGTTCAGCTCTAGAGCTGAAGTTTTTGTGTTGTAACTGGGAAACTTCAGCTCTAGAGCTGAAGTTTTTGTGTTGTAACTGGGAAACTTCAGCTCTTGAGCTGAAGTTTTTGTGTTGTAACTGGGAAGAGCTGAAGTTTTTGTGTTGTAACTGGGAAACTTCAGCTCTAGAGCTGAAGTTTTTGTAGAGCTGAAGTTCCATTTATCTCTTCCATTTCCTTGCACCATATTACAGAAAATTTCAGTCAGATTTAGGAGGTATTGCAGCAACCATTTGGGTATTAGCTTCTTGATTTTATCACACCCGAAAAGTTCAAGGCGACGGAGATGGAAAAAGTCCCAGCTGAAGGCAAAAAATCTCCTAACTCCATCTTAACAAGACCAATGAATCCTTTTGAGTGATGCAAACTCAATTCCTCAAGATACGTGAGTTCAGGAGGTGCCAACATTCCATCACTTACTGAGTTACGTAACCTAATTAAGAACTCTATACCATTACAATAGTGAATTCCAATTTTCCTCATCTATTACCACATAAAGATTAAAATTGAAAAAAAAAGGTTAACTTTTGGACTAAAACTAATAACTGGAAAAAAAGAAGAAGAAGAAGAAAACGAAGGAGGAGAAGGAGGAGGAGAAAGGAGCTGGAGTTTTTTAAAAAGTGGGTACAAGTTAAAAGTTTTAAAAAAAATGGGTATAAGTTAAATGGGGGCGACCAAATAGGACGCCCCGTGCAATTTTTACAAATAATTATATGGCATACCGGTATAACTATATACAAAGTCTCATACATAAGTCTTTATCTCACAATTTCAAATATTTTCTCTTCGCAGGACCGAAAGATAAATATTATGCCTTAGCTCAAGCAAAATAGTCAACATGCACTTCTTTACCTATAAAACTTGTAACTAAAGTAGATCTATTTTAATTAAATAAGATCTGGAAGTGAGTATATTATCAAATACCCAAACAACTAACCTAGGAATATCACAAATCAATCATATAAAAAGCAGAACCTTTTCTTTTATGAAGAAACGTGTGAAATATACTCATTTTTTAGATTGGGCCCGTGCTAGTCACGAGCCTACCATCATCTAGTATCGTTCCTTAATAAAAGTCCAAATAATTAGATATGTGGGAGTATAATTTTGTAAAATTTATATTTATTGATATGAGACGCTATAAGACACGTAAGCCCTTCTCCCAATTCATGAATTCATTGATTACCAAATAACCACCAGCCGCTGTAAATTAGCCGTTTGTTTCATCTTTTTCTTTCTCCACCCCTACTTCAGTGGAACTCATTCGTTCACCCATATTGGAATGTCTGTTCAATGATAACCCCTTTTAAGGTTCTTTAGTATTTCAATTTTTCTAGATACCTACGGCAGCGGAGGATGTGGGTTTTCTTGCTTGGTCTTCTTTATCACTGTAGAAATCACTGGGTCGCCTGCTCATTTTGTAAAAAAATTTATTTTTATTTTAACAAGTTATTGGATATTCAAATTATGAAAATTTAAGCTTGGGGTATAGTTTAAAAGCCTACCTGCATCTTTCCTCTGGCGAACTCCTAGCTTCTTCTTTCTCCGGCGAAATTGATTGGTAAGTTGCATTCATGTGTGTATCTCCATTTCTCTATATGGTTTACATGTTTTGATTCAGTTCTTGCAACCCGTCTTTGTAATTTGAATGAATTCTTTTGTTCTGTGAAATTTGATTTGCTTGAATTCCTTTGAAAGGAAATTTGATAGATCTTTCTGTTGTCTCAATGGGTTTTCTTGAATTTACATGTTGTAAATGATAAGCTAGAGAGTCAAGTTGTTGAGATTAAGGTGAAGGTTTTTGGTATAGAATCCGGGTATTAAGTGATGTGAGAAACTGTTTTGATGTTATTCCTTTAAAGAATCTTCACTTGATTTTCGAGCATGGCATGCTCATTCATGTACCAGAAAGTATGATAAGCCAAAAATTCTTACAAATTGCCTAATCTTACTCACTTGTGGGGAATGCTTACATTTTTCTTTTCTTTTCAAATTGTAAGCATTCCCCTCAAGTCTGCGCCAAATGAAGGAAAAAAAGGGTTATTTCAGTTTCTGGTGTTTGCCACTGCCCCTTGCTCGTAGAAATACCTTAGTCGAATAGGTAGTCCATATTTGAGTTGTAAAAAGTTGAAGTTCTATTCTTGTTCTCTTGACATTGTATAGGCTTGATTGTATTGCTTCGATCTGAAAATGAACAAAAGAATGATGTTACACTTTGACATACCAATAACCCAAAGATCAGATGAGTTACTCATTGCTTTCTACTTTTCCAGATACTGTAAAAGTGTGATCTGCTTTTTACAAGAGGACCATGCTACGCCAACTTCATCAAAAATTGAGGGGTAGAAAGGTGATTGTTACCCGAATGTATAGTTCTAAAGAATCAATGGAAGACAAACTCGATCCGCTGAATAGGCTTTGTAAAATTATGATGTCTTGCCCAAAATTGGGCCTTGACACAGAGCTTGACCAAAGTGGGATTAGAATTTCATCAGAGATGCTTGACGATGCCCTTAAGAGATTTGAGAATGCTGGAATGCTTGCATATCGTTTATTTGAATGGGCTGGGAAGCAACATAATTATGAACATAGCACGAGATCCTACCACATCATGATTGAATCTCTTGCCAAGATAAGGCAATATCAGATTATGTGGGATCTTGTAAATAAGATGAAAACCAAGGGAATGCTTAATATTGAGACTTTTTGCATAATCATGAGAAAATATGCTAGGGCGCAAAAAGTAGAGGAAGCTGTTTACACTTTCAATATCATGAACAAGTTCGACGTGCCCTCTAACCTGGCCGCTTTTAATGGCTTATTGAGTGCTCTATGTAAATCAAAGAATGTGCGAAAAGCTCAGGAGATTTTTGATAGTAAGAAACATGAATTTGTTCCTGATTCAAAAACTTATAGCATATTGATTGAGGGGTGGGGAAGGGCTCCCAATCTGCCTAAGGCAAGGGAAGTTTACAGGGAAATGATTGAGGTGGGCTGTAATGCTGATATTGTGACTTATGGGATCATGGTTGACATCCTTTGCAAGGCTGGCAGGGTCGACGAGGCCGTTGCAATTGTCAAGGAGATGGAGTTCAGCGGTTGCAGGCCAACATCTTTCATTTATAGTGTTTTAGTTCATACATATGGGCTGGAAAATCGGATTGAAGATGCGATAGATACATTCCTTGAGATGGAAAAAAATGGAGTTGAGGCTGATGTAGCTGTATATAATTCTCTAATTAGTGCTTTCTGTAAGGTAAATAAATTCAAAAATATCTATAGGGTTCTAAATGACATGCAATTGAAAGGGGTGACCCCCAACGCAAGGACTTGCAATATCATTCTGAGTGGCTTGATTGCTCGAGGTGAGACTGATGATGCTTTTAAGGTTTTCCGCAGGATGCTCAAAATTTGTGATCCTGATGCAGACACGTACACTATGATGATTAAGATGTTTTGCGAGAGGAATGAGCTGAAGATGGCTCATAAAGTATGGAAATATATGAAACGCAAGCAATTTGTTCCAAGCATGCACACCTTTTCTGCATTTATTAATGGGCTGTGCGACAATGCTGATGTTTCAAGGGCCTGTGTGTTGATGGAAGAGATGATAGAGAAAGGAATGCGTCCTGGTAGGATGACATTTGAAAAATTAAGGCAATTACTTCTCAAGGAAGGGAGAGAAGATGTACTTGAATTCCTTCAGCTGAAAATAAATCTTATGGTCAGGGAGCCCTTGTCTGATTAAGAAACTATCTGTAACGAATCTGACTATTCCTGATTAAGATTTGCAGTTGCCGAATCTGAGATCTAGAGTCAGAATATCAAAGTGCCTTGAACTGCTTCAGAGCAGAAAAGATTTCCAGGTCACATAACAACCGAGCTTGCTAAGGACTTCATCAGTGAGACTTATTCGGAGAGCTTTGCAAACTTTAAGTTGGGAAAATAAGGCCAGTCCTCGTAAAATACTATAGTGTAGAAAAGGTATAGAGTATAATACAACTCTTAGCTTCTCTTTGTTGTTGCTGAACTTGATTTCTCTAACTATATTTACCTCTTTTGGGTGCAGTTAGTTCCTTCCCTTTTTCAGATAACTTTTAAAAGAAACTTTAGCAAGAAAAAGATGCTTCATACAAGTGGTCTAAAAGCCAAGCACAAGGTCAGCATGCATGTAACGATACAGTTAGTTTTGGTGCCTTCTATCTATATGCTAATGCATACCATGGTTTTGGTGGGTTATTGGTTCTCAGGTCACATATCCCATCTTCTGCATGTGTTATTTCTCTGCTGGATGTTTTCTTGATTTTTCATTCGCTGAAGAAAGGACAAAAACCATCTCATTTTGAAATTTGAGTTAAGACACATAAGAAATGAAGCTTTATACTAAAATTAATGTATTTATATTTCACGGTGGAGAGCTCTAATAATTTGTTTCTTTTCTCCTGAAAACTTCAATTTACCCCTTTTTCTAAATTGTCAAAGGTACTTGTTTGATTGTGTCTTACCACTTCTTGTTCTATTGGTTCCGTGAAGTCAGTTTCTGCTGCTGCTGCTACGAATTCTCTTCTTCACGTTTCCTTTGTGCCTTTTCTCATTCTTTTTTCTGTCGAGGATCTTCAATCTGTATATTGTGCTCAGCCAACATGGGACTAGTTCAGTGCCTCTTGCAAAGAACTGAACGAACTAATGAAAGAAGTGAGAGAACTAACTGAGGACTAAATCTTCTGCCAAGGGTAATCCTGCTCTATTTTTTTCTTCTACTTGTTACTTGATCCAGTTGATGTACTTTTATCCTAGTCTCAGCCTAGACTTTTTCTATCTGCTAACCTTCTTTTTCCTTTCCTTTTTATTCTTTCCGCACCCACTCTCTCTCTTTCTCTACTGATCGTGTCTGTTGCAAATCAGCAACACTACAATTGTACAGCTAGATCATTTATGAAAGTAATGTATTTATCAATTAATCTTGATTATATTTCTTCATGTTTGTATCGTATATGAGTGGAAGATGTGAGCTGTTTTCTCACATCATATTCCCGTGCAAGCACCTCGGAAGGCCTATCTCTTTACAACCCTGTCAGTAGATGGCCTTGGCTGACCTAGTCCATTCAACTAACTAGCTCGAGGGAAGAACTGCTGAGAACAAGCATAGAAAGACGCTGAGATTTGAAAATGAGCTACCACACTGACCTTCCAGAACAGAACTCTGAGCATATGGCACACAAACCTTTTGTATACTCAGTTTTAATTTTAAAAAGCTGCACTTTTGTTTCCTTCCTCTCCGGCGAGCTATCTCTTGTGTCCGTTGATAAGCTTGGTATACAGGTAGCAGAGATCTTTCATGATACTTAACCCTTACCGTACCTTTGAGCCTCATCGGAACAGGCAGCACTTGAACCGGCAGGTGATGATATTGAACAAATGGAAGTCTGGTCTCTATTCCTTTTGATGATTTGAGCATGTCCCTATGTATATATGCATACATGGAAAATTTTATTTTGTGTCTCATACAACTGACACTAGTTGTATGAGACATCTTTTTTGTCTCACTGTTTTGTGGACCCAGATTTTTGTGGACCCAGAAGTGTAAGATAGGAGTCTACAAATTTTTGAGACAAAAATGAGCCTCACACAACTAATGTAAGTTGTGTGAGACACAAAATAAAACTTCTCATGCATACATGTATTGTATGTGAAACGATAGTTGAGTGTGACTCATATTAAACGAGTTTCGATCTGATCTTGAGCTTTACTTGAATTAGCTTAATTTTGTATAACAAATGCATCTTATAGAATTAAATTGGAAAATGTTTAATTCTTTTAAACTAATTAAGAATTTTGCATGCCACCGAAAAAGCTATGGTGGTTATCGCAGTGGTCAAATGGCCTCATTTTTTTTTTTTAAAGATTAAGACATCTGAATCTGAATACACATTTGAATATTAAGATGTGTATTAAGATTAAAACGTCAGGATCTGAACACACATCTTGTCACGATCAAAATCCCATCGTAAGGGTCGTGATGACAGCTAGTTCCTAAGACTAGGTAAGCTTATCATATAACGACGTCAATCAGATTACAAAAGCTATAAACTTAATAAAAACTGAGAAATATATTAAAACTGCCAAACGTGGATACAATAAGCAATTTCTCAAAATCCAATAATATAGTAATAAGCTCTCCACGAATACATAACAAATCTCGAATAGTACAATACTGTTTGGATTACATAAACAGTAGAGAATAAAGTAAAGATGGTGACTTCGAGGCATGTGAACGGGACAACAGGGATACCTTGAAATCTCCAACCAGTGCTCGTACGTTACCTAACGTTCAGCCCTATCCCAAGAATCTGGATTTGCACAAAGAATGTGCAAAAGCGTAGTATGAGTACACCACAATCGGTACCCAGTAAGTATCAAGACTAACCTCAATGAAGTAGTCAAGACACTCACTAGACAAAACTTGTGCAATATATCAATAGCTAACAACAGAAAGTATACAGAAGCCAATTACTGTAATCTCGTCAAAATAGGCGATAACAACTTAATACAAGTAAATGCTTAGTTCCAACAAGTCATTTATTAGAATCGCACACATAGGGCACCTCGTACCTACGTTATCAATTACCTTCGCACGACAAAGACCTCGTGCCACAACATATACCATACCCACACAACAAAGACCTCGTGCCACAACGTGTATCATACCCGTGTCAGTTACCAATAACATGTTCAAGAGAAATTTATCAAGAATCAAATAAAGTAATGCATAATAACAACTTTCTTTTTATTTCAATCCGTTACGCTTCCAACAACTCAACAGAATATGAGATATCTACTTCATGTAGGTAGATCTATCTTGACAACCAAATCATCAAGTAACAAAAGCATAGAATCACGTAAAAATGCATGTCACACATAAAGAAGTTATAAGCACAAACAAGAATACCCCTTTTCACCACCACACGAACATAATCAGTACAACGCCCCTAAGAAATCACACAACATCCCACAATACCATCCTTATCTCACCGCGTGCGCAACAATAAAGTAAATGCACCCTTGTCTCGCCACACACGTATTAACAATCATCCCACCTTGTCTTGCCACTTGTGCAAACCAGATATAATCTGTCTTGTCTCGCCACATGTGCAATATCAACAATAACAATAGCATGGCAGAAACCTTGTGCAAACACTCGAACAATCCGCCCAACAAGTCCACATGTGCCATAGTCATAACAACACAATATGCCACAATTTTCATCAAGACAAAAACTCACAATCTGCCAACATAGTGTAGAAGGAAAACTCAATAAGGGAATGTGAATGGGTGTTCAACGTATAAACATGAATTCTGCTAATCCAAATAGCAACAGTCTCACAAAATCCCAACTTGGCCAATTAAGGAAATAGAAACCAAAAACATGATCTCTAGCATGGAAGATAAGCTCAAGTAATCGACCGAGCTAATATGCGTAATGCAGAGATCTCTGAATCCCAACAAGGCAATAAGAACAACCTTGGGTCACATCCGGTCATAAATCATACATACGATTGTGTACACACTCGTTACCTCGTATACACATCGTTCACACATATCGCAAATAAGCAATCAAGACAAATTCCTAAGGGGTAATTTTTCCCACACAAGATTATGCAAGATACTTACCTCAAAAGTCCCCAATCAGTATTTCAAAAATGCTTTTCCTTTAAAATTTACCTCCGTTCCGCTCAAATCTAGCCAAAAATAGCTTAATAATATCAAGCATTATCGGAGAAGCCAATTTCTATTAATAAAGTTAATATCTTTACACTTTTCCCAAAAAATTAACAAAAGTCAATCCCGGGATCGCTCGGTCAAAATTCGAATCGACGGGTAGATCTTGATTATCATAAACCCAAGAGTCCAAATATATGTTTGGTTTTCAAATCCGAATCTAAATCGACTCTCAAATTTCAAATTTTTATTTTTCAAAACATAGTCAAAACTTCCCAAAAATTCTTTTCAAATCTCATGGATTAGATGTTAAAATTCATAAATAATCATGTTATAGTATCAAAATTGAGTCAAAATTACTTACCTAATAGCTTTGTATGAAATTCCCTCCTAAGATCTCATCCCATTTGAGTCTAGGGATCAAAATGTGATAAAATAAGACTAAGTCCCGAAATTCCACCCTTTAAACGAGCTGCAGATGTCGCATATGCAACCAGGGGTACGCAAATGCGACCAGGGGTGCGTAAATGCGACCAGGGGTACGCAAATGCGACCATCACAAATGCGACAAAAGCATCGCAAAAGCGATGCCTGAGCAGCCTAAGGAATGTCGCAAAAGTGACACAATCTTCATAAATGCGAAGACAGGCCCCTTCGCAAAAGCGACCCCTGCAATTGCGGTCACCCCTGCCCAATAGCCCTATGACAAATGCGATCAAACCGTTCACAAAAGTGAACACCCCAGCACCAGCCAACCTCACAAATGCGGTGCCCACCTCGCAAATGCAAGGTCCGCAAATGCGAACAGGATCTCACATTTGCGAGACCTCCAGCATCAGCCCAAAACCAGCAAATCTGAAACTCACTTAAATCATTCCGAAATGATTTTTAAACTCACCCGAGCCCCCGGGACTCCACACCAAATATCCACACAAGTCTATAAACATCATATGAACTCGCTTGCGAGCTTAAAGTACCAAAATGAAATATAGAACCACGAATCGAACACCCAAACGCATAGAAATCACATTGAAACTCAAGAACTTCTAAAGTCACAACCAAGCCTGTGATTCCTACCAGACCAACTCAGAATGAGACCAAACTTTGCACATCAGTTCCAAATGAATAAACGTACCTATTTCAAGTCCCAAAACCAATATCCGAATCCGATGGCCATAAAGTCAACCTATGGTCAAACTTAGGAAAATTCTAAACCTTCAAATTGCCAACTTTCGACAACATGAGCGAAATCAACCTAGGAACCTCTGAAATCAATTTCATGCATACGCCTGCGCCCAAAATCACCATATGAACCTAGTGGAACCATCAAAATACCATTCCGTTCACAAAAATCAAATGTCGGTCAACTCTTCCTACTTAAAGGGTCCAACTTGAGAATTTCTCTTCCAAATAAACTCCGAACCTCTCGAACACTGAAAAGACCATACATGCAAGTCGTGATACATCATATGAAGTAAACTCCGAACCTCTCGAACACCGAAAAGACCATACATGCAAGTCGTGATACATCATATGAAGCTACTCAAGACCTCAAAACACCGAATGAAATGGTAAATCTCACAACGATCGGCTAGGTCATTACATTTCCCCCTCTTAAATAAATGTTCGTCCTCGAAGCACCAAGAGACGCTCCAGAGCCAACAAATCACGGAGTAAACTTATCATACACATACCAATGAGTGATCCCACATCACCTATGTCTACGTAATCCCGTCAACACCATCTCGAATGAAGATTATTCCTTCAACCTTAATCGATAAACCTTAGAACCAAATTTCAATATCCACGCTTCCTCCTAAGACCCGATTCTCACCTATACACGTTGTATCCACCCCAACCAGCTTCAAAAGATCATAAATACATTCACAAGGTAAAAAACACAATTAACCCATTGTTCATATGCCAATAGCAACTTCTCCGACCACAATAACTGCCTATTACCAAATTCGGTACCGGTAAATAACCTCACATCAAATAATGCCTTGTTCTAAACCTTCACAACACTGCTACTGATGCAAGAAACATGTGGAAACTCATAATCACTCACCTAACCAACAAGCCGTGGAGTTCTCTTGCCCGACAAGAACCAACCCCAGCTCTAAGCCGATTAACCGCATTCTTGTCTAGATATACATTATCCATGTCCGAACGCACTAATTCCAAGTCCAATGATCTCATCTCATCCAGTACAAGCTATTCGACTAACCAGCTATACCATACACTACCCATGCACATATGTCACAACCGTACCTGACAAGCACAACTCGAACATAACTAAAGATGGAAAGATAAACACGTGAGAGAACTATCCGACAAGTCCAATGATATAAGGCCTAAAGTATGTATATTTATATGCATATCGCCTCCCATTTGACTCATACTCGTGGGTGTTATATGTGTAATGTAATGATTTATTCTAATTCGTGGTATTTTTATGTGTAGGTGTCACGACCCGGTATTTCCCACCTTCGGGACCGTGATGGCGCATAACATTTCACTTGCTAGGCAAGCCAACGTTAGAGTATTTATTAAGCCAATTTTAGTCAGTTTCAATAACATGATCAATTAAGCCAAAAGAGGCTAAAACTGAGTGCGGAATAATATAAAGCCCATAATATCTAATACAATCCGGATCTGGAGTCACAACTCACGAGCTTCTAGAATTTTCTACAAAATGCGTCTGAAAGAAATACAATTGTTTGGAACAAAAAGAAATAGTAAAATAGGGAAAATAGAAGGGGACTTCAAGGTCGGCGGACGCCAGCATATCTACCTCGAGTCTCCAATGAGCAAATCCAAGCTCCTATGCCTCACGAACAGCTAGGGCCGGTACCAAAGTCTGCAAAAGAAGTGCAGAGTGTAGTATGAGTACAACCGATGCCATGTACTACATAAGTGTCGAGCCTAACCTCGACCAAGTAGTGACGAGGCTATGGCAAGACACCCACGTAATAAACCTGTGCAAATAACAATATACGTACAGGACAACAACAAATAATTTTTAAACATGTACTATTGAGAAGGGGACATGCTAAAGGGTGTACAAGATACGAGAAATACAGCGGAAATGATAACTAGAACAGTCAATATGCCTTTAACCAGTTAAAACACATAAGCACAATGAAGAAAATTGCACGGCGTTGCACGGCGTCACCCTTCGTGCTTTTACTCTCAACCTCACAATGAAACAATGATACTGCACGGCATCACCCTTCGTGCTTTTACTCTCGCTCTCAGTATAAATCAATAGATACGGTACGACATCACCCTTCGTACATTAACTCTCATAACATGGCACGACATCACCCTTCGTGCATTAACACTCACAATATGGCACGACATCACCCTTCGTGCATTAACACTCACATACGGCACGACATCACCCTTCGTGCACTAACACTCTCCCTTACCATATAACAATGAACAAGCCTTACGACAATAATGGTTCCTCGATATTAATCTCAACTTTGGCAACAATACTCAATTATTACAAAAGCCCATAAACGTGATTAGAACGATCAATATAATAAGTAACTAGTCTAAGCATAGATAACATGATCAAAGTAAACAATAAATTACAAGGAACAATCCCACCCGCATGCATTAACCCAACAAAAATGCATAAGTACCCGTCACCTCACATATATGTTGTACCCAACATCTAAACATGTAGCAAATAGACCAACAAGTCCTAATCCCTCAAGTCAAGGTTAACCACGACAGTTACCTCAAGGATCAATTCAAAGCTCAACCACAGTTTTGCCTTTCAAACAAGCCTCCGAACCAATAGAATCTAGAAAATTACCAACCAAACGATTCAAATTAAGCCTTAGGAACTACCCACGATTGCAAAGGATTCAACTTAGGTCATTATTGAAAAAGTCAACTCCCCGGCCCGCTTGCTCCAACCCCAAAATTCGGACCAAAACCCGATTACCCATTCAGCCCTGAGTCCCGTTATGTAATTTTTTTTGGAACCCGACCTCAATTTGAGGTCTAAATCCCAATTTTACAAAAATCCCTAATTCTCTACCCAAACCTCCAATTTCCATAATTAAAACACTAGATTTTAGGTTAAAACTTGTGAAATGTAATGAAAGATTGAAATAAAATAGGTTAGAATCACTTACCAATGATTCGAGGAAGAAGAGTTCTTTGAAAAATCGCCTCTAGGGTTTTCTAGTTTTGAAAATTTGAAGAACGAACAAAAATCCCGTTTCTGAGCTATTTGATCAGTCGCAGATGTTGCATTTGCGACCTGGGGTTCGCAAATGCGAAACCCGCAAATGCGAAGAAATAATTTCAAATGCGAAGTTCTCTCATTTCTGCCGTCATCGCATTTGCGATGATTGGTTCGCAAATGCGAACGTTGATCTCCCGCAAATGTGGCCGTTTGATCGCAATATCGATCACTGTACCCCCTGCCCCACTTTGCAAATGCGAAGTCTTGTTCGCAAATGCGAACTTGAGGTGCCCCAGCTACTCTTAGAAAATACGTGGAGTTTCTCGCAAATGCAAACCTATCAGAGGACGCAAATGTGAAGCCTAACCTCGCAATCGCGAGGTATGAGGCCTGCACCAGAACTGAAGCACACCAGCAATGTTTTTAAGTCTAAATTCACTCCATAGCCTATCCTAAACTCACCCGAGCCCTCGGGGATCTAAACAACCTATGCATACAAGTCTAAAAAAATCATACGAACTTACTCGCGTGATCAAATCGCCAAAATAACACCTAGAAATACGAATTGAGCACCAAATCAAATGAAATTTTCAAGAAAACTTTGAAACTTTTATTTTCACAATCGGACATCCGAATCACGTCAAACCAACTCCGTTTCTCACCAAATTTGACAGACAAGTCATAAATATAGTATTGGACCTATACCGGGTTCCGGAACCAAAATACGGACCCGATATCAGTATAGCCAAACATCGGTCAAGCTTTCAGAGTCATTAATCTTTTAAACTTTCAAATTTCATCGAAGTGTGATAACTCGGGCTAGGGACTTCCGAATTCGATTCCGGGCATACGCCCAAGACCCAAATCACGATACAGACTCACCGAGACTGTCAAAACACGAATCCGGATCCGTTTGCTCAAAACATTGACCGCAGTCAACTCAAATAGATTTTAAGTTAAAAATTTCATATTTTCTTAGTTTTTAACATAAAAACTTTCTGGAAAAACACCCGGACTGCGCACGAAAATCAAGGAGGGATAATATAAGGTATTTAACACTTCAAAGCGTAGAATTAGGTTCTAAAACATAAGATGACCTCACCTCCAAAACAATCATTCGTCCTCAAACGGACATAGAAAAGTACCTGGGCTGGTGAAAAGGTGTGGCTATCTACTCCGCATGTCCGAATCGGACTCCCAAGTAGCTGCCTCAACGGGCTGACCTCTCCACTACGCTCGAACTGAAGGATAACTCTTCGACCTCAACTGGCGAACCTGCCGGGCTAGAATGGCCACCAGCTCCTCCTCATAAGTCAAATCTTTGTCTAACTAGACAGAGATGAAATCTAACACGTGTGAAGGATCGCCGTGATACTTCCGGAGCATGGACACATGGAAAATCGGATGAACTGCTGATAAACTAGGTGGAAATGCGAGCTAGTAAGCCACCTCACCCACTTTCTAAAGAATCTCAAAAGGTCCGATATACCTAGGGCACAACTTGCCCTGCTTTCTGAACCTCATCACACCCTTCAAGAGTGAAACCCGAAGCAATACCCTCTCTCCGACCATAAATGCAACATCATTAACTCTACGGTCGGCATAACTCTTCTGCCTGGACTGATCTGTGCAAAGTCGATCCTGAATAATCTTGACCTTATTCAGGGCATCCTGTACCAAATCTGTACCCAACAACCGATCCTCCCTCGGCTCGAACCATCCAACCGGCGAACGGTAATGCCTCCCGTATAATGCTTCATAGGAAGCCTCTGAATGCTCGACTGGTAGCTGTTGTTATAGGAAAACTCCGCGAGTGGCAAGGACTGATCCCAAGAACCTCCGATGTCTATAACACAAGCGCGAAGCATATCCTCCAATATTTGAATAGTGCGCTTGTACTGTCCGTCCATATGAGGATGAAATGTTGTGCTCAACTCAACCTGCGTACCCAACTCACATTGTACTGCCCTCCAGAAGTGCAAGGTGAACTGCGTACCTTGATAAAAAATGATAGACACGGGCATACCGTGAAGACGGACGATATTGCGGATATAAATCTCTACAAATCGCTCTAAAGAATAGGTAACTGCCACAGGAATAAAATGCATGACTTGGTCAGCCTGTCCACAATGAACCAAACAATATCGAACTTCCTCTGAGTCCGTGGGAGTCCAACAACGAAATCCATAGTGATACGCTCCCACTTCCACTAAGGAATCTCTAAATTCTGAAGCAAACCACTAGGTCTCTGATGCTCATACTTTACTTACTGACAATTTAGACACCGAGCTACATATACAACTATGTACTTCTTCATCCTCCTCCACCAATAATGCCGCTGCAAGTCCTGATACATCTTGGCGGCACCCGGATGAATAGACTACCAGGAATAGTGGGCCTCCTTAAGAATCAACTCACGAAATCCATCCTCGTTAGACACACAAACACGACCCTGTATCCTCAAAACCCCATTATCTCCAATAGTAACCTGCTTGGCACCACCGTGCCACACTGTGTCCGTAAGGACGAGCAAATAAAGGTCATCATACTGCCGCTCCCTGATGCGCTCAAACAATGAAGACCGAGCAACTGTACAAGCTAGAACACGACTGGGCTCAAAAACATCCAACCTCACGAACTGATTGGCCAAGGCCTGAACATCTTATGCAAGTGGCCTCTCATCGACTGGAATGTACGCAAGACTACCCATATTTACTGACTTTCTACTCAAGGCATCGGCAACCACATTGGCCTTCCAGGATGATACAAGATGGTGATATCATAGTCTTTCAATAGCTCTAAGCACCTCCTTTTTCTCAAATTGAGCTCCTTTTGTTTGAACAAATACTGCAGGCTCCGATGATCCTTGAACACCTCACACGACACGCCGTAATGATGGTGCCTCCAAATCTTCAGCGCATGAACAATGGCTGCAAACTCTAAGTCATGAACAAGGTAATTCTTCTCATGAACCTTCAGCTGCCGCGACGCATATACGATCACCCTGCCGTCCTGCATCAATACTGCACCAAGTCAAATACGATATTCATCACAATATACCGTATAAGATCCCGAACCTGTGGGAAACACCAATACTGGCGTCGTAGTCAAATAAGTGTTGAACTTCCTAAATCTTGCGTCATACCCGTCAGACCATCTGAACAGGGCACCCTTCTCGGTCAACCTGGTCAACGGGGCTGCCATAGATGAGAACCCCTCCACAAATCGATAGTAATAACCCGCCAACCCCAAGAAACTCCAGATCTCTGTAGCTAAAGTGGGACTAGGCTAGTTCTGAACTACCTCAATCTTCTTAGGATCCACCTGAATACCCTCTACTGATACAATGTGAGCCAAGAAAGCGACTGAGTCCAACCAAAACTCACATTTTGAAAACTTAGCATACAACTGGGTGTCTCTCAGAGTCTGAAGTACAATCTGAAGATGCTGCTCATGCTCTCCTCGGCAGCATGAGAAGATCAAGATATCATCAATGAACACAATCACAAAGGAATCTAAATTGGGTTTGAACACCCGGTTCATCAAATCCATGAATGCTACTGGGGCATTTGTCAGCCCAAATGACATCATTAGAAACTCATAATACCCATAACGAGTCCGAAAAGCAGTCTTAGGGACATCAGATGCCCTAATCCTCAACTGATGTTAGCCAGACTCAAATCAATCTTTGAAAACACTTTGTCACCCTGAAGCTGATCAAATAAATCATCAATCCTCGACAATGGATACTTGTTCTTGATGGTTGAGTTCCCGAAGCCAAATCAATACAAAAGTCAATATCCCTGTTAGGTGGCATCCCCCGCAGGACTGCACGAAACATCTATGGAAACTCACGAACAACTGGCACTAAATCCATGGAAGGAACCTCTGCACTAGAGTTGCGGACATAAGCCAAATAAGCTAGACACCCCTTCTCGACCATAAGCCGAGCCTTCAAATAAGAGATAACCCTACTGGTAGAATGGCTATGGGTCCCTCTCTACTCTAATCGAGCAACATCGATAAGTCTAAGGTCACCATCTTAGCATGACAATCCAATATATCGTGATAAGGTGACAGCCAATCCATACCCAAGATGACATCAAAATCTACCATATCGAGAAGTAGAAGATCTACACAAGTCTCAAGACTCCCAATGGTAACCATAAACGAACCATAAACACGATCTACAACAATAGCATCTCCCTCATATGTGGACACATACACAGGAGCACTCAAAGAATCACAAGGCACAGCCAAATATGAAGCAGAATAGGATGACACGTAGGAATAAGTGGAACCTGGATCGAATAGAACTAAAGCATCTCTACTGCAAACTGAAACATTACCTGTGATAACAGTGTCAGATGACTCAGCCTCAGGCTTGGCTGGAAAAGCATAACATCGGGTTTGGTCCACACCACTCTAAACTACATCTCTAGGACTGGCCCTAGCTGGCTGGCCTCCACCTCAAGCGGCCTGACCTCCACCTCTAGCTGTCTGACCCTTACCTCTAGCTTGTTGAGCGGGTGGTGAAGCACCCGGTGCCGGGACCATGGCATGAGAACCCTGATGCTGTGAGCTGCTCGATGCTCGAGGGCAAAATCTAGCAATGTGCCTCAGATCGCCATAAGTATAACAGGACCTCGGCTCGTGTGACTACTGACCCTGAAACTGACCTTGTCGACCTGAGCAACCACCCTGAAAACTCTGGAGTGGAGGTGCACTAATAGGAGCTCGTGGTGCACTGTAGGCTAGCTGGTCGGAATAAGGCATATGAGGGCCACGACCACCTGAAGCGCCGTGGGATGCCCGGACTGCTGAATGAAACGGCCTGGGAAGATGGCCTCTACCAAAAGTACCCCTGCCTCCAGATGAGGCACCACTGAATCAACTGGAAAGACGAGGCCTCTTGTCAGACCCCTGACCTCCCCCTTGTGCAAGAACCATCTGGTCTCGCCTGGCGACATTGGTAGCTGTCTGAAAAGAAATCTCACTCCCGATCTCCTTGGCCATCTACATCTTGATAGGATGATCGAGTCCTTCAATAAACCTTCTCACTCTCTCTCTCTCTCTTGGTAGGAAGCAGAATAATAACATAAAGGGCCAGATCCACAAAGCGAGTATCATACTGAGTGATAGACATACTGCCATGCTGGAGACGGTCAAACTGCCTATTATAATCCTCTCTCAGTGTGATAAGAAGGAACTTCTCAAGAAATATTTGAGAAAACTGGTCCCAAGTAAGAGCAGGCGACCCAACTGGTCTGGTTAATACAAAATCCTTCCACCATTTCTTGGCGGAACCAATCATATGAAACACAGCAAAATCGACCCTATTGGTCTCAATTCTCCATGTTCCGCAGCACCTCATGGCAGTGGTCAAGATAATCTTGTGGGTCCTCATAAGGTGCACCACTAAAGTGAACTAGAAAGAGCTTGATGAACTTTTCCGATCTCAATAAGCCCTCAGAAGATATAGCTGGTCCTTCACCATCCTGTGCCGCAACAACCGGCTGAACAACCCCAACTGGCTGGGCTGCTGGGGTCTGATACTGAGGAGCCATCTGCTCCAGAGTGTGAGTAGCGGGAGTCTATGCTCCTCCCCCAGCCTGAGAGACGGCTGGTGCCATAGGTTATGTAACGGCCTAGGCCATACTCTCCATAAGGTCCACTAAACGGACTAGAGCATCCTGACGCACTGGGTGCGATGAACACCTCCGGGACCTGAGCTGGTCTGACAGGCACAGTCTGGGCTGGAACCTCCTCATCAAACTCCACTTAAGGCTCTACTTCTGGTGTTGCTGCTCGAGCTCTGCCCCTGCCTCGGCCTCTGGCACGATCTCTGCCTCTCGTAGGAGCTGCCACTGGGGGCTCTAGCTATTGCTCAGCTGAAAATGCCTTACGTGTTCTCGCCATCTGCGAGAGAACAAGAGTAGAAGAGTTCAATTAGCGCTGAAAGAACAAAATTGCACGACAGAGATGAATAGAAGTGAAACTCTTTCCTAAACTTCATAGCCTCTAGAAGATAAGTACAGACGTCTCCTTACTGATCCTCTAGACTCTACTAAGCCTGCTCGTGACTTGTGCTGCCTAGGCAACCTAGTGCTCTGACACAAACTTTTCACGACCCCGAATTTCCTACCTTCGGGACCGTGATGACGCCTAACATTTCACTTGCTAGGCAAGCCAACGCTAGAGGATTCCTTAAGCCATTTTTTGTCAATTTCAATAACAGGATCAATTAAGCCAAAAGAAGCTAAAACTAGTGCGGAATAATATAAAAGCCCATAATATTTAATACAATCTGGATCTGGAGTCACAACTCACGAGCTTCTAGAATTTTCTACAGACAGAGTCTAAAAAAAATACAACTGTTTTGAACGAAAAGAAAGAGTAAAATAGGGAAAATAGAAGGGACTTCAAGGTTTGCAGACGCCAGCAGATCTACCTCGACTCTCCAATGAGCAAATCCAAGCTTCTACGCCTCACGAACAGCTAGGGCCGGTACCAAAGTATTCGCAAGAAGCGCAGAGTGTAGTATGAGTACAACCGACCCCATGTACTCCGTATGTGTCGAACCCAACCTCGACAAAGTAGTGACAAGGCTATGACAAGACACCCCCGTATTAAACATGTGCAGATAACAGTATACGTACATGATAACAACAAATAAAAGCTAAACATGTACTGTTGTGAAGGGGACGTACTAAAGGGGGTACAAGATACAAGAAATACAGCGGAGATGATAACCAGAATAGTCAATATGCCATTAACCAGTTAAAACACATAAGGAATGACGAAAATTGCACGGCATCACCCTTCGTGCTTTTACGCTCAACCTCACAATGAAACAATGATACTGCATGGCATTACCCTTTGTGTTTTTACGCTCGCTCACAGTATAAATCAATAGATACATCACGACATCACCCTTGGTGCATTAACTCTCATAACATGGCACGACATCACCCTTCGTGTATTAACACTCACCATATAGAACGACATCACCCTTCATATATTAACACTCACATACAGAATGACATCAACCCTCGTGCATTAGCACTCTCTCTTACCATATAACAATGAACAAGTAATAACAAGGAGATATAATAACAAGAACAAGCCTTACGACAAAAATGGTTCCTCAATACCAATCTCAACTTTAGCAACAGTATTCAATTATCACAAAAAGCCCATAAACACGATTAGAACGATCAATATAATAAGTAACTAGTCTAAGTATGGATAACATGATCAAAGTAAACAATAAACTACAAGGAACAATCCCACCCACATGCTTTAACCTAACAACAACGCATAAGTACTCGTCACCTCACATATACGTTGTACCGAACATCTAAACATGTAGCAAATAGACCAACAAGTCCTAATCCCTCAAGTCAAGGTGAACGACGACACTTACCTCGCTCCAAGAATCAATTCAAAGCTCAACCACAGCTTTGCCTTTCAAACAAGTCTCCAAACCAATAGAATATAGCAAATTACCAACCAAACGAATCAAATTAAGCCTTAGGAACTACCCACGATTGCAAAGAATTCAATTTAGGTCATTATTGAAAAAGTCAACAAAAGTCAACTCCCGGGCCCACTTGGTCCAAACCCGAAATTCGGACCAAAACCCAATTACCCATTCACCCCCGAGCTCGGTTATGTAATTTTTTTGGAATCCGACCTCAATTTAAGGTCTAAATCCCAATTTTACAAAAATCCCTAATTCTCTACCCAAACCCCAATTTCCACCATGAAAATACTAGATTTTTGGTTAAAAACTTGTGAAATGTAATGAAAGACTGAAAGAAAATAGGTTAGAATCACTTACCAATGATTCGGGGAAGAAGAGTTCTTTGAAAAATCGCCTCTAGGGTTTTCTAGTTTTGAAAATTTGAAGAATGAACAAAAATCCCGTTTCTAAGCTATTTGATCAGTCTCAGATGTCGTATTTGTGACCTGGCAAACCCCGCAAATGCGAACAAACAATCGGAAATGCGAAGTTCTCTCATTTCTGTTGTCATCGCATTTGCGATGATTGGTTCACAAACGCGAACATTGATCTCCTGTAGATGCGACCGTTTGATCGCAATTGCGATCTCTGTACCCCTCTACCCCACTTCGCAAACGCGAAGTGTTGTTCGCAAATGCGAACTTGAGGTGCCCCAGCTACTCTTCGCAAATGCGAACCTATCCGAGGTTGCAAATGCGAAGCCTGACCTCACAATTGCGAGGTCTGAGGCCTGCACCAGAACTGAAGCACACCAGCAATGTTTCTAAGTCCATATTCACTCCGCAGCCTATCCGAAACTCACCCGAGCCCTCGGAGCTCTAAATAAACTATGCACACAAGTCTAAAAACTTCATACGAACTTGCTCGCGTGATAAAATAGCCAAAATAACACCTAGAACTACGAATTGAGCACCAACTCAAATGAAATTTTGCAGAAAACTTTAATACTTCTATTGTCACAACTGGACGTCCGAATCACGTCAAACCAACTTCGTTTCTCACCAAATTTGACAGACAAGCCATAAATATAGTATTGGGCTTATACCAGGTTTTGGAAGCAAAATACGGACCCGATATCAATAAAGTCAAACATCGATCAAACTTTCAAAGTCATTAAGCTTTTATACTTTCAATTTTCAACAAAGTGCGATAACTTGGGCTAGCGACTTCTGAATTAGATTCGGGGCATACGCAAGTCCCTAATCATTATACGGACCCACTTGTACCGTCTAAACATGAATCCGGGTCTGTTTGCTCAAAACATTAACCTAAGTCAACCCAAATGGATATTAAGGTAAAAATTTAATATTTTCTCAGTTTTTAACATAAAAGCTTTCTGGAAAAACACCCGGACTGTGCACGAAAACCGATGAGGGCTAATATAAGGTATTTAAGGCTTCAAAGCACAAATTTAGTTTCTAAAACATAAGATGACCTATCGGGTCATCACATTCTCCACCTCTAAAAGAACCGTTCGTCCTCGATCGGACATAGAAAAGTACCAGGGCTGGTAAAAAGGTGTGGCTATCTACTCCGCATATCCGACACGGACTCTCAAGTTGCTGCCTTGATGAGCTGACCTCTCCACTGCACTCGAACTAAAGGCTAACTCTTCGACCTCAACTGGCGAACCTGCAAGGCTAGAATAGCCACCAGCTTCTTCTCATAAGTCAAATCCTTGTTTAACTTGACAGAGCTGAAATCTAACACGTAGGACGGATCGCCGTGATACTTTCGGAGCATGGACACATGGAAAACCGGATGAACTGCTGATAAACTAGGTGGAAATGCGAGCTTGTAAGTCACCTCACCTACTCTCTAAAGAATCTCAAAAGGTCTGATATACATAGGGCTCAACTTGCTCTCTTTCCAAACCTCATCACACCCTTCAAGGGTGAAACCCGGAGTAATACCCTCCCTCCGACCATGAATGCCACATCACAAACTCTACGATCGGCAAAACTCTTCTGCCTTGACTGAGCTGTGCGAAGTTGATCCTGAATAATCTTGACCTTATTTAGGGCATCCTGTACTAAATCTGTGCCCAGCAAACGAGCCTCCCTCGGCTCGAACCATCCAACTGGCGAACGGCATGCCTCCCGTATAATTCCACATAGGGAGCCATCTGAATGCTCGATTGGTAGCTGTTGTTATAGGCGAACTCCACGAGTGGCAAGAACTGATCCCAAGAACCTCCGATGTCTATAACACAAGCGCGGAGCATATCCTCCAATATCTGAATAGTGCGCTCGGAGTGTCTGTCCATATGAGGAAGAAATGTTGTGCTCAACTCAACCTACGTACCCAACTCACATTGTACAACCCTCTAGAAGTGCTAGGTGAACTGTGTACCTCGATCAAAAATGATAGACACGGGCACAACGTGAAGATGGACGATATCAATGATATAAATCTCTAAAGAATAGGTACTACCATAGGAATGAAATGCCTGACTTGGTCAGCCTGTCCACAATGACCCAAACTACATTAAACTTCCTCTGAGTCCGTGGGAGTCCAACAACGAAATCCATAGTGATACGCTCCCACTTCCACTAAGGAATCTCTAACTTCTGAAGCAAACCACCAGGTCCCGGATGCTCATACTTTACTTGCTGACAATTTAGACACCGAGCTACATATGCAACTATATCCTTCTTAATCCTCCTCCACCAATAATGCTGTCGCAAGTCCTGATATATCTTAGTGGCACCCGGATGAATAGAATACCAGGAACTGTGGGCCTCCTTAAGAATCAACTCATGAAATCTATCTATGTTAGGCACACAAACACGACCCTGTATCCTCAAAACTCCATCATCTTTAACAGTAACCTGCTTGGAACCATCGTGCCGCACTATGTCCCTAAGGACGAGCAAATGAGGGTCATCATACTACCGCACCCTGATGCGCTCAAACAATTAAGACCAAGCAACTGTACAATCTAGAACATGATTGGGCTCGGAAACATCTAACCTCTCGATCTGACTGGCCAAGGCATGAACATCTAATGCAAGTGGCCTCTCACCGGCTGGAATGTACGCAAGACTGCCCATACTCACAGACTTTCTACTCAAGGCATCGTCCACCACATTGGCCTTCAGGGATGATACAAGATGGTGATATCATAGTCTTTAAATAGCTCCAACCACCTCCTCTGCTTCAAATTGAGCTCCTTCTGTTTGAGCAAATACTGTAAGCTTCGATGATCCGTGAATACCTCACACTACACACCATAATGATGGTGCCTCTAAATCTTCAGTGCATGAACAATGGCTTCCAACTCTAAGTCATGAATAGGGTAATTCTTCTCATGAACCTTCAGCTGCTGCAAGCCATATGCAGTCAGCCTACCGTCCTTCATCAATACCGTACCAAGTGCAATACGAGATGAATCACAATATACTGTATAAGATCCTGAACCTGATGGCAACACCAACACCAACACCGTAGTCAAATGAGTCTTGAGATTCTGAAAGCTCGCCCTCACACTCGTCCGACCATCTGAAGAGGGCACCCTTCTAGGTCAACCTGGTCAACGGGGCTGCTATAGATGAGAACCCCTCCAGAAACCGATGATAATAACCCGCTAATCCCAAGAAACTTCGGTTCTCTATAGCTGAAGTTGGTCTAGGCCAGTTCTGAACTGCCTCAATCTTCTTAAGATCCACTTGAATACCCTCTACTGATACAACGTGCCCCAAGAAAATGACTAAGTCCAACCAAAACTCGCATTTTGAAAACTTAGCATACAACTGCTTGTCTTTAAGAGTCTGAAGTACAATCCGAAGATGCTGCTCATGCTCTTCTCGGCTGTGGGAGTAGATCAAGATATCATCAATGAACAAAATCACAAAGGAATCCAATTAGGGTTTGAACACCCGGTCGGTTCATCAAATCCATGAATGTTGCTGGGGCATTTGTCAGCCCAAATGACATCACTAGAAACTCATAATGCCCATACCGAGTCCAAAAAGATATCTTAGGGACATCGGAAGCCTTAAACCCCAACTGATGGTAGCCAGACCCAAATCAATCTTTGAAAACACTTTGGCACCCTTAAACTAATCAAATAAATCATCAATCCTTAGCAATGGATACTTGTTCTTGATGGTGACTTTGTTCAACTACCGGTAATATATGCACATCTTCATCGATCCATCTTTCTTCTTCACAAATAACACGGGCGCACCCCAGGGTGAGACACTTGGTCTAATGAAGCCCTTATCAAGCAAATCTTGCAACTGCTCCTTCAGTTCTTTCAACTCTGGCGGGGCCATACGGTATGTCTGGATAGAAATGGGTTGAGTGCCTGGAGCCAAATCAATACAGACATCGATATCTCTGTCGGGTGGCATCCCTGACAGGTCTGTAAGAAACAACTCTGGAAACTCATGAACAACTGCCACTGAATAATTGGAATGAACCTCTGCACTAGAATTGCGGATATAAGCCAAATAAGCTAGACACCCTTTCTCGACCATATGACGAGCCTTCAAATAAGATAACCCTACTAGTAGAATGGCCAGGGGTCCCTCTCCACTCTAATTGAGGCAACCCCGGTAAGGCTAAGGTTATCGTCTTGGCGTGGAAATCCAATATAGCGTGATAAGGTGTCAGCCAATCCATACCCAAGATGACATCAAAATCTACCATATCGAGAAGTAGAATATCTACACTAGTCTGAAGACTCCCAATGGTAGCCACACACGAATGATAAACACGATCTACAACAATAGCATCTCCCAAAAGTGTGGACACATACACTGGAGCACTCAAAGAATCACAAGGCACAACCAAATATGAAGCAAAATAGGATGACACGTAGGAATAAGTAGAACCCAGATAAAATAGGACTGAAGCATCTCTACTGCAAACTAAAATAGTACATGTGATAACAGCGTCAGATGACTCAGCTTAAGCCCTGGCTGAAAAAGCATAGCATCGGGGATGGGCCCCACCACTCTGAACTACATCTCTAGAATGGGCCCTAGCTTGATGGCCTCCACCTCTAGCGGCCTAACCTCCACCTCTAATGGTCTGGCCTCCACCTTTAGCTGTCTGACCCATTCCTCTAGCTTGTTAAGCGGGCGGTGAAGCACCGAGTGCCGGGACCATGGCACGAGAACCTGATACTGTGAACTGCTCGATGCTCGAGGACAAAATCTAGTAAATTGGCTCGGATCACAACAAGTAGAACAGGACCTCGGCTGCTGTGATTGTTAACCTTGAAAATGACCCTGTCAACCTAAGTAACCACCCCGAAAACTGTGGAGCGGAGGTGCACTAATAGGAGCTGGTGGGGCACTGTAGGCTCGCTGGTCGGAAGAAGGCATATGACGTCCACGACCATCTAAAGCACCGTGGGATGCTTGGAGTGCTGAATGAAAAGGCCTGGGAGGATGGCCTCTACTAAAAGTACCCTGCCTCAAGATGAGGCACCATTGAATCCACTGGAATGATGAAGCCTCTAGTCAGACCCTGACTTCCCCCTTGTGCAAGAACCATCTCGACTCGCCTGGCGACATTGGCAGCCGTCTGAAGAGAAATCTCACTCCCGGTCTCCTTGGCCATCTACAACTTGATAGGCTGAGTGAGTCCCTCAATAAACCTCCTTACCCTCTCTCTCGGTAGGAATCAGAAGAATAGCATGACGGTCTAGATCCACAAAGCGGGTCTCATACTAAGTGATAGACATACTTCCTTGCTGGAGACGCTCAAACTACGTGTGATAATCCTCTCTCAATGTGATAGGAAGGAACTTCTCAAGAAATATCTAAGAGAATTGGTGCCAAGTAAGAGCAGGCGACCCAGCTAGTCTGGTCGATACAAAATCCTTCAACCATCTCTTGGCGGAACCCATCATATGAAACACAGCAAAATCAACCCCATTAGTGTCAACTATCCCCATGTTCGACAGCACCTCATGGCAGCGATCAAGATAATCCAGTGGGTCCTCAGAAGGTGCACCACTAAAGTGAACTAGAAGGAGCTTGATGAACTTGTCCAATCTAAATAACCCCTCAGACGTAGCTGGTCCATCACCAGCTTGTGCTGCAATAACCGGTTGAACTACCCCAACTAGCTGGGCTACTAGGGTGTGATACTGGGGAGCCATCTGCTCTGGAGTGTAAGTAGCAGGAGTTTGTGCCCCTCCCACAGCATGAGAGATGACTGGTGCCATAGGGAATGTACCGGTCTGGGCCACACTCTCCATAAGGCCCACTAAACGGACTAGAGCGTCCTGAAGCACTGGGGTGGCGATGAACCCCTCCAGGACCGGAGCTGGTCTGACAGGCACAGTCTGGGCTGGAACCTCCTAATCAAACTCCACCTGAGGCTCCACTGGTGGTGCTATTGCTCAAGCTCTAGGCTGAGCTCTGCCCCTGCCTCGGCCTCGACCTCTGCCCCTCGTAGGAGCTGCCACTGGGGGCTCTAGCTGTTGCTCAGCTGAAGATGCTGTACGTGTTCTCGCTATCTGCGAGACAATAAGAGTAGAAGAGTTCAATTAGCAATGAGAGAACAAAATCGCAGGACAAAAGAATAGAAGTGAAACTTGTTCCTAAACTTCATAGACTCTGGAAGATAAGTACAGACGTCTCCGTACCGATCCTCTAGACTATAGTAAGCTTGCTCGTGACTTGTGAGACCTAGGAACTACCCACGATTGCAAAGGAATCAATTTAGGTCATTATTAAAAAGTTAACAAAAGTCAACTCCCGGGCTTGCTTGGTCCAAACCCAAAATTCGAACCAAAACCCGATTACTATTCACCCCCGAACCCGATTATGTAATTTGTTTTGGAATCCGACCTTAATTTGAGGTCTAAATCTTAATTTTACAAAAACCCCTAATTCTCTACCCAAACCCCCAATTTCCACCATGAAAACACTAGATTTTAGGTTAAAAACTTGTGAAATATAATGAAAGATTGAAGAAAATAGGTTAGAATCACTTACCAATGATTTGGGGAAGAAGAGTTCTTTGGAAAATCGCCTCTAGTGTTTTCTAGTTTTGAAAATTTGAAGAATGAACAAAAAACCCGTTTTTCAGCTATTTGATTAGTCGCAGATTTCACATTTGCGACCTGGGGTTCGCAAATGCGAAGTTCTCTCATTTCTCATATCATCGAATTTGCGATGGCTGGTTCGCAAATGCGAACATTAATCTACCGCAAATATGAAACGCAACTGCGATGATCAAACGCAATTGCATTTTTCAGTTATTTGAAGAATGAGCAAAAATCCCGTTTTTCAGCTATTTGATCAGTCGCATTTGCAACCTGGTGTTCGCAAATGCGAAGTTCTCTCATATCTCCTGTCATCGCATTTGCGATGATTGGTTCGCAAATGCGATTATTAAACTCCCGCGATCGCAATTGCGATCAATGTACCCCCTTGCCCCACTTCACAAATGCGAAGTCTTGTTCGCAAATGCGAACTTGAGGTGCCCCAGCTACTCTTCGCAAATAGGAGGAGTTGCTCGCAAAATGCGAACCTATCAGAGGTCGCAAATGCAAAGCCTGACCTCGCAATTGCGAGGTCTGAGGCCTGAACCAGAACTGAAGCACACCAGCAATGTTTCTAAGCCCAAATTCACTCCGTAGCCTATTCGAAACTCACCCGAGTCCTCGCGGCTCTAAACCAACTATGCATACAAGTCTAAAAACATCATACGAACTTGCTCGCGCGATCAAATCTCCAAAATAACACCTACAACTACGAATTGAGCACCAAACCAAATGAAATTTTCAAGAAAACTTTGAAACTTCTATTTTCACAATCGGACGTCCGAGTCACTTCAAACCAACTCCCTTTCTCACCAAATTTGACAGAGAAGTCATAAATATAGTATTGGACCTATACCGGGTTCCGAAACAAAAATACGACCCGATATCAATAAAGTCAAACATCAGTCAAACTTTCAAAGTCATTAAGATTTTAAACTTTCTAATTTTATCAAAGTGCGATAACTCGGGCTAGGGACTTCCGAATTTGATACCGGGCATACGCCCAAGTCACAAATTACGATACGGACCCACTAAGACCGTCAAAACACGAATTCGGGTTTGTTTGCTTAAAACGTTGACCGAAGTCAACTCAAATGGATTTTAAGGCAAAATTTTCATATTTCTGAGTTTTTAACATAAAAGCTTTCCGGAAAAACTACCGGACCGCGCACGCAAATTGAGGAGGGCTAATATGAGGTATTTAAGGCTTCGAAGCACAGAATTAAGTTCTAAAACATAAGATGACCTATCCGGTCATCACAGTTGGAGTCAATTGGAAGTGTTTTGGAAAGTTTGCGTGCAAATTAAAGTAAAAACGGAAGAATTTAGAGGAAGTACGAGTTTGGTGCCCAGGTTCGCGCCACCCACCAACCCAAACGCCAAGGGCAGCAGAGAACAAAAGTGGAAAAGATTTGGTGCCTAGGTTCGCGCTAGGCACCAACCATAACGCCGTTGACAACAGGCTAAGAAGTTTAGTGTCTAGCTCCGCGCTAGGTGCAAAGCGTGACGCCCAAGGGTGGATTTTGTCCTAATTTGGCTGGGACTTTGTGTTTTCAATCCTAAACGTCCCCAACATGTACAAAAGGGGTTCTAAACCTTTTTTTTTTGGGAAGGGGGGGGGGGGGCATTATTTGGAGGCGAGAACATTACACGGAACACTCGGGAGTAATTAAATTTAACTTTAGGTAAACTAATATTAATTAGAACTTCAGAACTTTCCACGTTATAAATGCTTGGATAAAATTATTGTTAAATTTAAATATTTAAAGCTTAGATGAGCTAATATGAATTTTGATCAACAAAAAATTATTTCCTTTAAGGTTGAGAGCAAATAATTAATGTGTAAATTAATTAACTAATTTGCAATTAAAAGCATCCAATTCAATTTATTTCCAAATTAATTATATAAGTAAAAATTATTTTTCAAGTTGAAAAATTACTAGGCTATATAAAATTGTTTTTATAGGAAGAGCATTGGTAGTTAACAATATAAAAATAAAGCAAAATAGTTATTTTATAGTATTAAAAGTCAAGTTGGTAAAATATAAACTTAAATAAATATAATGAAACAGTATTAGATAAAATGCATTCTAAAATGGATGACTTGGTATTAAGTTTTGTTTCTTTTTACATTTATTTCAACACATGATAGCTCCCTATATTTTTTTATATTAAATTATATTAATAAAATATTAAGGCAACATTAGTAATTTAGACTTTGCATCATTACCTATCGATATTTTTTAAATCTCTAAAATATCAAACAATTTAACTTTTTAATTTATTTTATTTGAAAAGATTTTTGTGATTTATTTGTTTTCAGTATTAGGTAAAAGAAAGGAGGAAAAAACATAATTAGACAATAATCAAGAATATTTTGCAAAATCCTAGCAGTAATAAGTAATTAACAAATATGGCAGCTAATTAACTACATTTGTAGCACAATCCCATTAAAACAGGAATTACTAAGTAATAGCACTTCACAAATCTTCCGAATCCATTCACACAACTTTCTCTTCCTCATTTAATGCATTACCCCAAGATGCTCTCCTTTCTATTTATTATACTTGTAATATATTAAAATTAATTATTCATTGTGTTGTATAATTGTTGAATACATGATGAATAATATATTCATAGTAAATTAATGATACATACTCATATGTATGTATTATACTACTATCATATACGACGTATTTATGGTATACACAATATGATATAATTATATTATTATAGTCATTCACAAATTCTTCAGCCATTGTATATATAAAATGTATATTAATGTTAATGTTAGTGAATAATTAAATATATGCATGGAATAAACAATACACGGTATTATAATAGTATATAATTATATATATATATATATATATATATATATATATATATATATATATATATATAAATTATACACTATTAAATACCATCATTATATCGTGTATATATATATATACACAGTATACCAACGATAATTAAATAAATAAATTACAGTGATATTCTAGTATGTTAATTTTATATGTTATCATATTAGTTTCTCTTTAACGTGCTTCTAGTTTTTTAGCAACGGTGGAAAGGTGATTGTGGAGCACAGGTGGCTGCTAAGGTTTTGAATGGAAAAGAAATGTGATATAGTTCATGATAAATGAGAGAGAAAGAGAAATAAGATAATACATGTAATCCCTAATCTTGTGGAAGAGTTACGTAAGTTACATACAATTAAAGGAAAATTGTATTTGTTTGAATGGGGCTACATTAGTTATAAAATCTGCTTTTATTGAAATAAACTAAAAATAGTAATATTAATACAAATACTTTTTTGTTAGTGACCTACAATGTAAAAATAAGTTTAAAATCACAATAAGGCATCTAAGGACTTTTCTGGAGCAGGCTTTTGTCCATTGAGTTAGCTAAATGAGATTAACATTCATTATTTTCAAGAACTTATCCTTTTTAAAATTTTATTTTTATATTACATGATTTTTTAAAATTGTGTACCCCTTAATATAAATACACGCGCAAAGCGCGTACCTTAAGACTAGTAACCAAAAAAGTCGATTAATACTTTGTACTTTACAGTACCAATATAATAAGTAATTAAACATATATAAAGATAACATTGACAAAAAACCAAGCTCAAAAAATATGCAATAATTACTCCATTTTCTAAATAAATAAATATCTTCACCCGACCATGAAATAAATAAGCAATTTAACAGATATAATGTAGCTAGTGGGTATCATCTTTCATAGATATTAGGTTTTTTTTTCAATTCTTACTATCAACGGAAATATATAAGTATAATAATAGTGAATTAACAAAAACAATGTCATCCTTTGAAGATTCACATGGAGACGTGTAATTAATCTAAACATGCATTGATAACTACTGGAGCAAGCCTTAATGGAGCGGAACCGCGCCCACCTAACAATCCTCCAAATCTCAGCTTTATAAGGTAAGTAAAGCACAAAAATAAAGTCAAATATAAATAATCATTTAAAAAGATTCCACATTAACTTTGATAGAGGTGAGACGCACGTACAAATCCTCACAAGGCGAAGGCGTCAATCATGTAATGAGAGTATAAGGCAAGAAGACGTGGGGAGCTTAAACCTCGTTATTAGTCTACGAACGTGTAGGCTACCACCTTAATGCACATTAATAATAATAATTATGGAAACAAAATCCCATATCTATATATATATATACCATGCAAATACTTCTTTCTATATTATCTTCTTTGTTCTAATTCCTTTCTTAGAGAGAATAAATAAGAAGAAGAAGAATAAGAATGGGAATATCATCAAAGTTACACGTTATTGGTTTGTTGTTAGTTGGCCTACTGGCTTTGCAGGCAGGGGCTAATTTTGATTATGGAGATGCCATGGACAAGACTTTGCTCTTCTTTGAGGCACAGAGGTCTGGAAAATTGCCTCCACATCAACGTGTCAAATGGCGCGGAGATTCTGGACTCAAGGATGGTTTTCTCCAAGGGGCAAGTTCATCTTTCTCCCTTTTCTTTTATGGTGTTTTTCTTAAAAACGAACAAGTATTTAGAGCTAGAATTTTCTTTAAGGAGAGTTACACTATAAACAAGTAAACATTGAATGAGATTCAATGTGTAATTTTCTGGCTAAAGGGTGTCAACAAAGAAGCTTACAGCCGCTCTGATGTTAATTAATAGTGAACCTGAAGTATCTAGTCTTTTTTAAATGATGAATATAGGTTATGGATTTCTTTCTATATTTTTGAGGGAAGCATGCATAGCTAGAAATTAGATAAAGATTTAGAAGAAATTGCGTATATGATGAGCGAAATATGTCAATATTGTAGTAATATTTATGGGTGTCAAGGGGCTGATATACCTTGATACAAGCAATGTCACATGACACAATGGAAATATTGCGTATAAATATAAAAAATAACACCACTTGTTATTATATTCATTTTTGTACTTTTTCAAACATTGTACACCATTGATGGTTGAAATGGGAATGCATGCAGGTGAACTTGGTGGGAGGGTACTATGATGCAGGAGATCATGTAAAGTTTGGATTGCCAATGGCATTCAGTTTGACAATGCTAGCATGGAGTGCTGTTGACTACAACAAGGAAATTGTAAAACTTAATCAGATGGGCAATACCTTGGCTGCCATTAAGTGGGGTACTGATTATTTCATCAAAGCCCATACTCAGCCTAATGTTCTCTGGGCTCAGGTAATTGCATGAATTCTTCTTCTCTACCCCGACTACATTCAATTACTTGTTCTAGCTCTATGTTGGTAGATAGAGTTAGTTGCAATAGTTTGGTCACCTGCATCATGAAGAACTGGACTTTCTCTAGCTAATTAGCAATAATATGCTACCCCTAATCAACCACCCAAGGCCAAGGGTATGGCCAAACGGTTAATTGATGAAGTGGATGAAAATCATGGGAGATTAAGATTCAAATCCTAACAAAGATAAAAAAATGCTAGCGATCTCTTTCTATTGAGGTGTGCACAAATTGACTCCGATATCACTTGTGAAATTATTTATAAAAAAAAAATGGTTACACCTGTCACCTAATCAAGGAAATTTTAGTTTTTGGCATTCAATTATGCATCACCTACATATAACATCATGTTCATTTGACCGAGGCGTATCTTATTTGACATTGCAAGTTTTCATATTCTTGGCAGGTAAAGATTAACTTCAGGAAGTGAAATAAGGGCGAATTTGTTAAACCACAACTATGTATTTAGAACTTTTTTTTTAACATATCCATATTATTTGAAACTTCTCTAAATGTTTCAAGATGCCTTATAGCTTATTATTATTAATTGACTTTCTTTTGTATTTTAAAGAAGAGATGAATCTTTAAAAACTTTGTAGTCCACTTTCATTAAGAGGGTAATAGGTAAACTGCAAAATGCTGGAATAATGAGATGTTAAAGTATTAGTTTCCTTGGCCAAAATTTCAGGTGGGAGATGGAGAATCTGATCATTATTGTTGGGAGAGAGCAGAAGACATGACAACCCCAAGAAATGCTTATAAACTTGATCCTAGCCACCCTGGTTCTGACCTTGCTGCTGAAACTGCTGCTGCTTTGGCTGCTGCCTCTCTTGCATTCAAGCCTTATGACTCTTCCTACTCTGCCCTCCTTTTAGTGCACGCGAAACAGGTAACATCCTATGTGTGTGTTAGTGGTAGCTAATAGCTTTGCCCTTGTGTGTGTATAAACTATAAAGAGAGGTTTTCTTGCATTCTTGTTTTATTTAACTGGAAATTCTGAAAATATTGCAGCTATTCTCATTTGCGGATACCTTCAGAGGTTTGTATGATGATTCCATCCCAAATGCTCAAGCATTCTACACATCATCTGGTTATTCGGTTAGTGATCATTTTTGTTACCTGTTACTCGGAGACAATTTCCTGCCACTAGTTTTGCTTAAATCAACTTTCTTCATGATGTAGGATGAGCTTCTTTGGGCTTCTGCCTGGCTCTATCGAGCAACTAAGGACGTGTACTACTTAAAATATGTGGTGGACAATGCGGTATCTTTGGGTGGAACTGGATGGGCAGTCAGGGAATTTTCTTGGGACAACAAATATGCTGGTGTTCAAATCCTTCTTACCAAGGTAATTAAAATAGTTCAAATATACTTTTAGAATTTGTTGTAACAGATGATTTAGTTATTCGAGTATTAGGTCTTGCAATTTTGCATGTGGAATGTCTGATGAGATGTTGATTTGATTACTTTGTAGATTCTCCTAGATGGAGATGGTGGATCATACACTCCAACACTAAAACAGTACCAGGCTAAAGCAGATTACTTTACCTGTGCTTGTTTGCAGAAAAATGATGGTTATAATGTAGTCCTGACTCCTGGTCAGTACAACTAGATAGAATTATTTCCCCAAAACTGTACTTTAAAATGTTGATTAGTTAGTAAACATTTAGTTTGTTTGTCGTTTTCCAGGAGGCCTGATGTATGTTCGCGAATGGAATAATCTGCAATACGCTTCATCAGCCGCTTTCCTACTTGCCATGTACTCCGATTATCTTTCTGAGAGAAAGGCTGTATTAACATGTCCGGAAGGTCAAGTTCAGCCATCAGATGTCCTTTCCTTTGCTAAATCACAGGTATGTACATTTCATCAGCTGGCCCTCTACTATTTTTAATGTGATAGTTCTCAGTAATTTGTTATCCGGCATGTTGCAGGCTGATTACATTCTTGGTAAAAATCCCAAGGCTATTAGCTACTTGGTTGGTTATGGACAAAACTACCCAATCCATGTTCACCACAGAGGCGCCTCCATTGCCCCGGTCTCAGTCCTTCATTCTGCTGTTACTTGTATAGAAGGATTTGAGACTTGGTATCGCCGCCCACAGGCAAATCCCAACATTATATATGGTGGCCTTGTGGGAGGTCCAAGCAAAACCGATGACTTCAGTGATGACAGGTCCAACTATGAACAAACCGAGCCAACATTATCCGGTTCAGCTCCTCTTGTAGGACTCTTCTGCAAATTGCAGTCCCTCTCTCCAGGTAAACCTTTATAAAATTGCAAGCTCTATTTAAGATTTTCAATAGGGTCCCGCCATCTAATTAGTCGTTTCGGCTTTAAATTTCAGCTTCTTATCATCGTACACCAACACCTTACCAGAAGCCTCCAGGTTTGTAATTATACTTTAAAGCATTTGAAACACTGAAATGAAGTTTCACATAACTATTGAAAACTTACAACAATTTGGCCTTCGTATTCTGCAGTTTCCTATCACCCACAACCAGCAGCTCCCTACCACAAAGCTCCAGAATCATCAAACCCCTACAATAAAGCTCCAGGTTTGTTCCATCAATAATTTTACATTGCACTTTCATATTTCTTTTTGTACTAGAAATTCACATCGCAATGCATGTTTATATACAATACTTAGAAAATTAAAAATTAACATTTCTTGTAGTTGTAGGTGGCCCGATCAAGTTCTTGCACTCGATAATTTCAACATGGACAATAGGTCCAACAACTTACTACAAGCACAAGGTGGTGGTGAAGAACACATCTCAAAAGCCAATCACAGAGCTTAAGTTAACGGTTGAAAACCTTTCAGGATCATTGTGGGGGCTCAGTCCATGCCCAGAAAAAAACACCTATGAGCTTCCTCAGTGGATTAAAATACTATCACCTGGTTCAGAACTCATTTTTGTATATGTTCAAGGAGGTGCCCAAGCCAGGGTTTCAATTAAGAGCTACCACTAACTGAAAGATGCATGGGGAAAACCAATTATTATCCAATTTTCTGTAGGCTCTAATTTTTTACCAAGATATTTTCCCTTTTCTTTTTTCATGCTTGAACCATTGACAATTGTAACATGGCAACGACAATGCTATTCTGAGATCAATGAACTTTGTGAATTATTATTGGTTTAATATTCGTTTTTCTTTTCTTTCTCTTGACTAGTAGCAAGAAAATGCCTTTACTTAAGTTTCTACAACGACAAAACACTACTAGAATTCCTGTAAAAAGCGACCAAAGATTAGCGACAAAATTTGGTCTGTCAAGAAAAGCGACCAAAGTTGGTCGCCAAACTGCCGAAAATAATAAAAAAAATATTTGAAATACTTTAGCGACCAAAGTTGGTCGCTATTTGGCCGCAAATATAGTCAAACTGTTGACTGGACTGGTCAGACTTGCTTGGTCAAAGATATACTGAGATTAGCGACCACTGTTGGTCGCTAAAGTGGGACCCACATAAAATTTTTAATAATTTTATTAAAACTTATAAAATATAAATATATATAATTTAAAACTTGCGACCAAAGTTGGTCGCTAACTGAAGGATAAGTTGATAGCGACCAACATTGGTCGCTAACGTGGGACCCAGTTATAATATTTTAATAAATATATATTTATTTAAAAAAATTATAAAATATAAATAAATATAATTCAAAATTTAGCGACCAAAGTTGGTCACTTAATGAAATAGAGACCAACGTTGGTCGCCAAGGTGGGACCCAGTTCTAACATTTAACAATTTTTATTATTAATTTAAATATTATATAAAATATAAATAAATCTGATTAAAATTTAGTGACCAAATTTGGTCGCTAAATTAAATTCATGTACAGTTAGTGACCAACTTTGGTCGCTAAATTAAATTCATTTACAGTTAGCGACCAAAGTTGGTCTCTATATGGTCAAAATTAAAAATCACTTTTGTATTTACTATGTAAATAATATAAATGTAAGTCGTTAATACTTTTGTAATACAAGGGATGAATAGTACTACGAAGCGGGCGTGTGTGTCTATATATATAATATATATATATATATACTTACGCTATATTATGCACTAAGTATAAGTGTATTAGGTAATAGCGTATCGAATATAGCTTATATATATATAATATATGTACTTACGCTATACTATGCACTAAGTATAACTGTATTAGGTAATACTATATCTTATATAACTTATATATATATATATATATATATATATATATATATATATATATATATATATATATATATATATATATATATA
>NW_017671386.1:114837-133401 GCF_001879085.1 Nicotiana attenuata
AGCGACCAACTTTGGTCGCTTACTTTTAAAAAAATTAAAAAAATTAATAAAATAGCGACCAACCTTGGTCTCCATTTTTCAGATTTTAAAATATAATATTTGGATTAGAGACCAAAGTTGGTCGCTGTTTTATGAATAATAATAAATAAATAAATAATATATTTTACATTTAGAGACCAACTTTGGTCGCCAAATTTATATTATTAAAATAATAAAGCGACCAAAGATGGTCGCTATAGTCAATATCCGGAATATTTGGTCATTTTACCTTAGAGACCAAAGTTGGTCGCTAATTAGCGACCAACTTTGGTCCCTAAAGTGAAGGGACCAGCAATATAGCGACCAGGCATGTTTGGTCGTTTTTTGGTCGCTTTTAGGCCTATAAGCGACCAACTTTGGTCGCTTTTTGTGGTCGCTTTTTACCGGATTTCTAGTAGTGAAAGTTGTTGTTTATCTATATCTGAGAGGTGCACAGAGGATCCTATCTCTGTGGTGAGATCCAAGCCTGAACGAGTGCATCGCGAGTGTTTATGCCGGGGTTTATTAGACTTTTTCTTATGGGATTTTTTCATACCTATACACTATTTGAAATCTTGCACATAGCATATTCTCCAATATATGAATAGCGTGCTCGGACTACCCATTTGTCGGAGGGTGAAATGATGTGCTCAACTCAACATAAGTACCCAACTCATGTTGTACGGCTCTCCAGAAGCGCGATGTAAAGTGCGTACCCCAATAAGAGATGATGGGTACCGGCATGCCATGAAGACTGACAATCTCGCGAATGTAAACTCGAGCCAGCTTCTCAGAAGAATAAGTAGTCACCACTAGAATGAAATGAGCCGACTTAGTCAACCTATCCACAATCACCCAAACTGTATCGAACTTTCTCTGAGTCCGCGGGAGCCCAACAACAAAATCCATAGTGATTCGCTCCCATTTCCACTCCAGAATCTCTAGCTTATGAAGCAATCCACCTGACCGCTGATGCTCATACTTCACCTGCTGACAATTTAGGCATCGAGCTACATACTCCACTATGTCTTTCTTCACTGTCCTCCACCAATAATAATGTCTCAGGTCCTAATACATCTTCGACGCTTGGATGAATGGAGTACCGCAAACCGTGAGCCTCCTGGAGAATCAGCTCACGCAAAAAATCTATATTTGGTACACATAGCCTGCCCTGCATCCGTAAACACCTCATCTCCATTTGTGACCTCCTTTGCATCACCGTGCTGAACCGTGTCCTTAAGGACAAATAGATGGGGGTCGTCATAATGATGTTCTCTAACACGGTGATGAAGAGAAGACCGAG
Source organism: Nicotiana attenuata (assembly GCF_001879085.1). NCBI lineage: Eukaryota > Viridiplantae > Streptophyta > Magnoliopsida > Solanales > Solanaceae > Nicotiana > Nicotiana attenuata. The sequence goes on from NW_017671386.1 coordinate 116,159, forward strand.
AAACCACACAAGCCAAAACTCGACCCGACTCAGAAACATTCAATCTAACAAACTGGTTGGCCAAGTCCCGAACATCCAATGCTAATGGCCTCTCCGCTACTGGTAGATATGGTAGACTACCCAAACTCTCCGCGCTCTGGACTTCTGCGGCCACACAATAATAGTGCGGTCCGCACTTTCGATGGACTTTAAGTTGGAACTCTCTGATCTTCCTCTCTACGGCCGCACATTGCAAAGCAACACTATCAAAATTTCTTCACATTCTGCGGTCGCACTAAAAATTTGCGGTCCACACTTTGTCACTTTTTGCTTGGTTTTAGTCCTTGTCCAAAAATACTCCTTCTTGAGTTGAATTTCATCACGTTTTCTCATTTTCCAATACTCCTGCTAGAAAGCACATTTATCAGTTCCCGGGAATACCTTTAAGCATTTTTTAGCTTAAACAAAGTAAAAGGTGCAAATAAGTAGTCAATATCCCTACTTATCAACTCCCCCAAACTTAAGCTTTTGCTTGTCCTCAAGCAAATAAGGTAATTCCTACCTCCACAAAAAAAAAAGCTATTTCAGCTAGCCTAAGGTGAATCAAACTCACATCAATTGGGACCAACAATTACCCACAATACTTATGAATTATCAACAAGGCAATGATTTGACTTTTAAGCACAATAGTTCTAATGTGACACTAGAGCATCAAGAGTTGATTTTATTCATCAAGAAAGCTCACTCTTTCATGTAGGTCATTGTAGATCCCAAACTCATCCTCCTCTACTCTCTGTTAGCATATCTCACTTAAGAATGTAGCACTCAATTCAAGGATTTGTGAAAAGTTCGCTCATCTCTCTCAAAAGAATGTCACAAGTACGTCTCTAAGTACCATATGCTTGCCCCTCATGTAAATTACCACTAATGTAAGTTCACTCGGCTTGAAATCACATAGGTCGTTTTGGAAATTTAATGAAGGCTTATTGGACAAGGGTAGGGAATATTGGAATAGAAACGGGTTCATCTTTTCTTAAGCACTCCATTTTTCTCTTTTTGGCTCATGTTTTGCCGACTCTTTGAGTCATTATATTTTTCCTTAGGGGAACTAGAGTGACTTAACATCACTCTTTCTCTCTCATGATGTTCATTTTATCCTTATTTGCTTTCTCCATGCTTGGCATCATTGCTTTTCTTTGAATCCCTTCAACTCTTCATTTTATTTACTTTCTTTTTGCATTTTTCTTTTGTTCATTCTTTCTTTTTCTATGACATTCCTTTACTTCATTTCTTCTCTTATTATAACTTTATACCACTTTAAAACTCCTCGTCTCTTCCCCAAACTTATGTTTTAGCCAATTACTTCTCAAGAGTTTTAAGGAAAGCAAGGGTGCCAAGAGAGGGTCACTACAAATGGGTAAAGGCTTGTAACGTGGCTGTCAAATGAGAAAGGTCTTAGGCTTAAATGGGTTGACTAGGGATAGCAATATTGGTGGGACATGGAACATCTAAAGCGGGCCAAGGAGAGCCTACAATCGCTTCTGAAGCCAAGCAAAACTTAGAATTTCGCCTAGAAATACATTCAGGGCAAGTTCTAGATCATTCACACTGGTACTTAAACTTGCAAGAAAAATATCACTTTTCACACAATTGGATTGTTAAAGAGGAAAGCGTCGAGGGCCCACAACAACCATATTCAAGATTGAAAATCACTAATGGTCCAACTAAACCACTTGATGATTGCTCAAGTCAACACAAGAGTCTAAAGGTCACTAATTAGAGCTATTTCTTGCCAAGAACTTGTTTTTGACCATAAGGCCGCAGTTAAATGTGTTGGTACCAAGTGAGGCATGCTTGAGCCTTTTTATTCATTAATACTATTATTTTTACCTAAACATAAAAAACGGACTCAATCCCTTAAGAAGGTTATCACGCCATCCGGCGTTGGGAAGAGCCACCCGGTTCACACAAAACCCACCTTTGGAAAGAACCGTGGCATTAAGAAAACCAAAGGCTTATTGCTCAACTAAACATAAAAAGAAGTTACCAAATCAAAAAGAAGATATTAAAGTAAATAAGAAGTTATACTACTAAGAAAAACAAACTAAAGAAGCTATGAAATAAACTACTGAAAGTAAGACAAATGAATATACAAACCGAGGGGAATAGAATATATACATCAAGAGAGAGGGATGAATATATACATAATTAAAGAGAGAGTAAAGATAAAAGAAAAAGATTATTAAAGTTATTACGGGACAATGTCATATCAAACCAACCAAAATAGACGAGCCCCCTGAATAAGAATAAGCACCGTCTTCAGTGCTTAACAAAAATTAGAATAAGGAAGGGTAGAAAGTTAAGAGAACTACCTATGTGGTTTCAGTATTCATGGAATCATCAGCACCCTCGGGGTCCTCCAACTGGATCTCATCATCTTCTGCTCGGGGAATAACAGAGTTGGTGAACATCTGAAGCACCTCCTCAGCAGTGTGGGCAGCAAGGTCTGGCTCCTCAGACTGGCCAGCTGCTGCCTCAGGTACTGATGGTGCTGACTCCATCAGCAGATCAAATGGTATATCTCCAGCGGATGCTATCTTGGCCACTTCTTTTCTCAATCTATCTAATGATTTCTTCGAAGCCTGAGATTGCCGCATTTTCTTCACCTGTTTGCCCAACTCCTCAATGACTCCACCATGTGCCACCAGAGTATCCATAATGGTCTACTAGTTTTCCAGAATCTTTTTTAATGTTTCCTCCACCGACGGAGGTACCTGTGATGCTGCTAGGGTAGAAGACCATGCTGCAACAACACTTGATATGTCAGACAGCTTTGAAATAGTTATGTGCATCCAATTGTCGAGACTCGCCAATGTCTGGGAGTTTCGCAGCGCAGTGAGTGGATATGTGGATGAGGCATGCACTGGTACTGATGTAGATGGTCTAGAAAATGGAGGCGGTTGCATGTCAGCTGTCTCGGTGGAAGGACTGGCTACTGTGGAAGGCATGATAGCTGTATAAGGCTCAGTAGCTGAATCTGTAACCACCACCGTTGGCTCATCAGACTGGGCACCGGTTGCAGTTGCCTTACCCTTGAACTTTGGGTTCCCTGGTCCTTGCAAAGAGTACCATGAGAAGGGCTTTTTGGCCCGCACCTGTGTACCAAATCTTCTCGGCTCCACATTTACATCCGTAAGGTATTCTGTGAGGGTGTTGGGATATGGATAGGAGCTTTCACCTTTTCGGACAACCACTGACATGTTGGCCGACATGATGGAACCCATATTGATTGCGTACCCGGCCATGATAGATTCCACCAAAACTACTTGGGGGAGTGGAACATTGTTCTCATTCCAGCTCGGGTCTATCCGGCTGCACACAAATTTTGCCACCCTTTTGCTTAAAATTAAGGGTTCCCCGTGCAACGGAAACCCCCACTATGATCCAAGGTAGTGGTGGTCCTGGAGCTGCCAAGATCTCTACTAGCCAAGGACGAGCTGCATCACCCATAGAAAGCTTTTCCATGTACTGGAATGCCTTTACCTCCTCGAATCCCATATAAGTGTTCAGAATGCATTGATCGAATCTGACCTTCAAATTGCTCACTTTTGTCACTTTGGTACCTTTCTTGATGTGTTCCACATTGGCATAGGATTCACGTACCAAGTGCTCATTGGCTCTTATAACACTTTGGGTGAACCACATCCACCCCTTGCGCTCCCTGAACTGCCTAAGGACATTTGGATTGTATTTATCCAAGTCCTTCACTAAGAATTGCCGCTCAAGTGTGATTGATCTTTGGGGCCACCACTCTCTAAACATTATGAAGGCTGTCAAGCTCACAAATCTATCTTCCTATTCCTCCTTCTTCTTCGACCTCTCTAGGCCGCCCACTCTAGTGTCACCTCTTCTACCATCATCAGGAACATCATCATCATCATCATCATCATCATCATCATCATCATCATATACTGGAATAGGTGCTGCGGGGGCATGTAAGGAAGAAGGCTCTGAATCTTGGCTATCCTATTTCGAGCCCTCAGAAGAGCTAGCAGAGGAGGAGGGTTCATCTCTCAGTTGTAGTCTACCTGGAAGTTGCTTTTGTTGGGATTGTGCATCGGGTTGTGCTTGCACAGAGTTTCCCTCTGAGGCTTCCCTAGACGGGAGATATACACTAGATTCTGAAGGTTCTGGGACTCTGTTGGCAGTTACTTTCTTGTTTATCGCTTTTTGGATAGAAATTGGTAGGTTGCTCTTGCCTCGGCCTCCCTTTTGATGTATCGCCTCTACCACGAGATCGCACCATTGTCTGCAATTCATAGACAGAGAATTTTGATAAGTCCACAAGCAATTAACAGTTGCAGAAAAACAAAACAGTTCACAAAGGTGAAAGTGCGGACCACATAATATTGAGTGTGGCCGCAGACTGCCTTATGCGAACCGCACAATTTTATAGTGCAGCCGCACATTGAAGTGTGGATCGCACAATTTTGAGTGCGGCCACACAAAACTAGGTTCATACTACCGGTTCTCTGAATTTTCAAAGTGCGGTCGCACATATTTTTATGCGGACCGCACAATTTTTTATGGACCGCACAATTTTGACTACGGTCCGCACATTACATGCTCAGTATTGTGCCCTAACTCAAAATCTGCAGACCGCACAATTTAAAATCATATGGCACTGACTTAGTTTTTTCCAAATTTTGGCACAATGTAGACATGATATTAGAAAATTAAACATGATACATGATTTACCCACCCCCCAATGGGTACATATGATATTACCCACATAATTTTAAGCATACATGAAGAACATTTGACATTTTAGGCCTAAAAATAACTATACTACTGAAGAACAAAAACTAAGAAAAATTGAAAAATCTAAACATGAATTGAACATACCAATGATGAAGGATGCATGAAAGAATCTAGACTAATGAAATGAATGTGGAGTATGAAACAATTTGTGTGCATTGTGCTTACTTAGGTCTAAAGATCTCAAAATGTGTAAAGTTGTGAATAGTGCTATGAGGACCTATTTATAGGTTGACCGAATTAGGTAAAAAATGTAGCTGAGTACGGCCGCACAATTTTGAGTGCGGTCCGCACTCTTTACCTGAGCCTATTTGAAGCTCTACGGTCTGCACAAAAGTGAGTGCGATCGCAGAAATTTATGCGGACCACACAATTTCAAGTGCGGCCGCAGAATGGCCATTTCTCTACTATTCCAAACTTTAGAGAGTTGCATTTTTGGGTCTCCAGTTGTGCGGCCGCACAATGAACTGTGCGGCTGCAGATTCCTCTCTGCTGTGGCATACATTTTTATGCGATCCACACAATAAATGTGCAGTCCGCACTTTTTCAACACTTCGCCAAATTTCTGGGCATGGTCCCTACAAAGCACACTCATTCCTGCATACACTTCAAGACTAGTTAGCACAAAACAAAATCTATCTAAAGAAGAAGAAAAAGATAAAGAAAAAGACACATGGTTTGCCTCCCATGAAGCGCCTGATTTAACGTCGCGGCACGACGCAGATTACCAATCCCTTGAAATAGAGAACCGCCACGCGTGGCCATCATTGAATTTTCCAAGATAGTTTTTCACCCGTCGCCTGTTGACTCTAAACACTTCACCATTCTTATTTTTCAAGTTCAATGCACCGAATGGTTTCACACAAACAACTTCAAAAGGGCCACTCCATTTTGACTTCAACTTTCCCGGAAACATCCGTAACCGAGAATTGAACAATAACACAAGATCAACTTCTTTAAACTCCTTGTTCGGAATGTACTTGTAATGGAGGTACTTCATCTTCTCCTTGTATAAGGAAGAACTTGTATACTCATGGTACCGAAATTCATCTAGCTCATTCAATTGTGTCACTCTTAAGTTGGCGGCGACATCCCATTCAAGGTTCAACTTCTTCAAAGCCCACATGGCCTTATGCCCAAGTTCCACCGGAAGATAACAAGCTTTCACAAACACCAACCGGTATGGAGACATCCCAATAGAAGTTTTGTAGGCCGTCCTATAAGATCATAAAGCCTCATCAAGTTTTCTTGACCAATCCGTCCGGTTGGCATTCATTGTCTTTGACAAAAGTCATCCATGAAGACCTCAAAAAAATCTTCCATCATGTCGGTGAAGATAGACATCATACACCGTTGAAAAGACTCCGGTGCATTACATAACCCAAATGGCATCCGCGAGAATGCAAAAGTACCATAGGGACATGTGAAATTAGTCTTCTCTTGGTCCTTCGGAGCAATAAGAATTTGATTGTAACTGGAATATCCATCAAGGAAACAATAGAAAGCACGACCAGCCAACCTATCAAGCATTTGGTCAAGGAAGGGAAGTGGGAAATGATCTTTCCTTGTGACTTTGTTGAGCTTGCAATAGTCCATACACACTCTCCACCCGGTCACCATTCTTGTAGGAATCAAATCATTCTTGTCATTGGTAACCACAGTCATGTCCCCTTTCTTTGGGACACATTGCCATAGACAAGTCTATGAACTATTGGAAATGGGATAAATAACCCCGACATCCAACCACTTTATGATCTCCTTTTTGACCACCTCTTACATTGCTTCATTTAGCCTCCTTTGGTGTTTAACAGAGGGTTTAGCACCCTCCTCCAAAATAATATTGTGTATGCAAAGGGCGGGGCTTATTCCCTGAATATCCGCCAATCTCCATCCTATAGCTTTCTTCCTCTTTTGTAGCACCGCCAATGTGGAGTCTACCTGCACGTTAGTCAAACAAGAGGAAAGAATAACCGGTAAAGTAGAACAAGGGCCAAGGAATTCATACCTGAGATACGGAGGTAATGTCTTTAACTCCAAAGTGGGAGGCTCCTCGATTGAGGGCTTTACTGGAGGAGTCTTCCGGTTTTCAAGATCCAAGGATAACTTGCGGGGTTCATAAATGTACGACCCTATTCCTTGCAATGCATTCACACATTCCAAATAGCCTTGTTTCTCCTCATCATTATCGAAGTTGAAAAAAATGGCTTCCAAAATATCCTCAATATTCATTGAGGCACTAGCATCATCAATGATCACATCGGTCTCCAAATCCATGAATGAACAAACTTCATTGCTATTCGGTTGCCTCATAGATTTGCACACATGGAAGGCCACCTTTTCATTACCCACCCGGAAGGTGATCTCACCGGATTCAACATCAACAAGAGCCTTCCCCGTAGAAAGGAAAGGTCTACCCAAGATAATAGGCACCTCATAGTCCACTTCACAATCAAGAATCACAAAGTCCACCGGGAGGATGAACTTGTCAACACGACCAACACATCATCAATAATAACCAAAGGTCTCTTCATTGTACAATCTACCATTTGTAACCTCATGGATGTGGGTCTTGGTTTCCCAATTCCCAAAGTTTTGAACACCGAATATGGCATCAAGTTGATACTCACCCCAAGATCACATATAGCTTTGGCAAAGTCGGCACTTCCAATGGTACATGGGATTTTGAAAAGCGCCCGAATCTTCCAATTTAGGAGCCATTGAGTGCACAATTGCACTCACTTGATGTGTCATCTTTATAGTATCACAATTCATCGACCTCTTCTTTGTCACCAAGTCCTTCATGAACTTTGCATATCCCGACATTTGTTCCAAGGCCTCAACCAACGACACATTAATAGACAAACTCTTCATCATGTCAATGAACATTTTGAATTGGTTCTTGCCATTTTTCTTGGCAAGCCTTTGAGGATACAGAGGAGGAGGCCTTGGCATTGGTGCCTTAGCCTTTGGCACTACCGGTTCCAGTATGTTAACAATGTGCTGCCTAGACGGTTTCACTTCTTCTTGAGTCTCCTCCACATTGTCTTCAATATCAATTCTCACCTCATCATTTGCTTGCACTTCATTTCTTAGCATCTCATCTTCTTGTACCAATTTTTCATCATCCACAATCTTCTTTTGGCTTGAGGTGGTTGCATCCCCACCTTTTCCACTCCTTGTAGTAATGGAAATGGCATGTCCCGTGTTGTTCCCACCCTTCAGTTTCACCACCGTATCACTAGGCAGTGCCCCCTTAGGACGAGTGTTTAAAGCTTGCGAGATTTGGCCCAATTGAACTTCCAAATTGCATATTGAAGTGTTGTGAGAGGCTAGTTGAGCATCGGAGTCGGCATTATTTTCCGTCATTTGTTTAAACATGTTCTCAATTCGTCCCATCTCATTGTTGGAAGAGATCGGACCTTGAGAAGGATAAGGAGGCGGGTTGCTCGGTTGTTGAGATATCGGGGGCCTATAAAAACCCGACCCCCGGTTGTTGTTGTTGTTCCACCCTCCTTGGTTGTTACCTCCCCAATAGCCTTGATTATTGCCACTCTAATTGTCTTGGTTATTTTTACTATTCCAATTTCCTTGATTGCTTTGATTGTTCCAATTCCCTTGGTTGGTTTGATTTTTCCAATTACCTTCATTGTTTGAATTCCAATTTCCTTGATTTCCTTGTGGTCGCCATTGTTGTTGATTTGGGCCTTGATTGTTGTTTCTTTGCCCATGGAAGTTGTTCACATATTGTACTTCCTCCTCTTGTTCATTGTATTGTCCATCTTGATCAAATCCACTGCCATCTTGCACATAATTGTCAACCCGGTTTTGCACTTGAAGACCCTTTTGCCTCCTATTGTTTACCATCATACTAACTCCCTCCATTGCATTTACTTGTTTGGGACCTTTCACTTGTTGAAGTTGAGATTTGGCTAGTTGATTCATTGTGGTGGTCAACTCGGCAATTGCTTGCCCATGATCATGTAATTCTTTATGCAAGTGAATCACATTTGGATCGCCTTGAGAAATGTTTGCTCTACTTTATCATGCCGATGAATTATACGCCATTTTATCTAGAATCTCACAAGCTTCCGCATTTGGCGTTGTCATGAAATTTACACCGACAAGTTGGTTGACCATGCATTGATTGGTAGTATTGATCCTCCTATAGAAAGTTTGTTGAATCACAACCACCGTCATGTCATTGTTCGGGCACTCTTTTAGCATAGTATGATATCTCTCCCTTATCTCATGCAAAGGCTCATTGGGTTCTTGTTTGAAAGCTAGAATCTCATCCCTAAGCGTTGCCATATGCCCGGTAGAAAAGAACTTGGAAATGAATTTCTCGGCCAATTCATCCCATGTATGGATAGAATGATTTGGCAACCTTTCCAACCAATCCAAAGCTTTCCTTCGTAGAGAGAAAGGAATAGCCTCAATCTTAAAACATCCTCGGAGATGTTTGTCTGTTTACTCCCCCAACGATTGTCAACAAACCCTTTCAAGTGCTTGTACGCATTTTGATTCGGAGCCCCGGTGAAGAATCCCCATTGTTCCAACAATGTAAGTATAACATTTGTGATTTGAAAATTTCCCGCCCTAATGCGGAGCGGGACTTTGGCACTTGCATATCCTTTGTATACGGTCAAAATCTAGAAGTATGATTTTAAAGGCTTAAATCGGGTTATAGGCCCGAATCCAAGATACTCGAAGTGGGCAACGTATCCGGCTAAGGAACACCTACCTCGGAGAAGTTTATCGAGTGTTTGGCACGGACTGCATCGAGGGCAGCATTGTCTCGAAGTCAATTAGGAAAGAGCGGGAATTTCTCAAGGACAAGTGGACCTGGGCATTAATTATAGGATAGGGGTTGTACGAAATAGTACAGATCCGTACTAGGCCGTTATACACCTATACCAATAGAATTCTTTACTTTTATAAGCAAGGTACTATATTGGGGTTTTATCCTCCTATATAAAGGGGACCCTAATCATTTTGTAAAGGAAAGAGATCATTCATTGCAATAGAACATTGTTATTTTTCTTGTTTAACGTGCTCTCTAACTATTGTTCAACTTTATTGCCTTTACTTTATTGTTCATACTTTATCACTCATAACTGACCTCGAGGTCCTTGGATAGGTCAAGCTCGAGGCCCCCTATTGCCTCAACAACACTGATTTGGTTCTTTATATCTTCTTACTTAAGCTCAATATTATTTGTATAATCACTAGTATCAGGATATATCACGTATCTTTAAAACCACAAAATATCTTTAATTGTTAAACTCATTTTTTGAGGTAAACATCCTTCATTTGGCAACACCCAGAGTGCCGCCGCTCTTGTAGGAGGTGGGGGTGGAACAGGAACGTTGTCTTGAGGCGTCCAGCCTCGTCTATTTGGTTGAGGATCAATAGGAACCTCATCGACTTGGTTATCATACCTTTCATCCCCCAAAGGAACGTTTCCAAGAGGATCATTATTGTTGAGAGACATTGTATCACCTACAATTGTTTCCCAAAAAGATTAGTAACCGAAAGGAAAGGAAGACAAATCACACACGAAACAAAATATATAACTAAATCCATTTTTAGCTCCCCGAAAACAGCACCAAAAATTGATATCGCTCAAGTTCACACCTCAATTGGGGTTGTGAAGTGGTCGATGCAATTATAATTTCCCAACTAGGAGTCAGGATCGATTCCTCAGGTAGCGTAGATGGGATTAGGTATATACTCGGACTAAGCGTATAATGTGTCCAAAAAGCACTTCCACATATTTTGTTGTTTTCGTCTACTTCTAAATTAAGCTATTGTTTGCAAATATAAAACTAGAGAATGATATTATTGGTGTTGCTTTTCAAGTTGTAAAAGATCTAGGGCCGTGACTTCCACCTAGGTGGTTGCCTAACGGGTTGTGGGCTTTAGAGCGAGTTTCGTTGGTCTGGGCGTAATATAGCAATCAACACACAATTACCCACTTAATACCTCTCGGTAATAGAGGGGTTTTGCCCAATTTGGCTTTCTCAAGCCCAAATGGGTAATTTAGAAAACAGTTGATAGATTCTCTAGTCGGGTTTTACTATCTCTAGATTCAACCCTTTAATTGGGACAATCAATTTCTTGAGTTCACCCCAATTTCTTGTTAGCCAAGTTTTCCTAGACTCAATCTCACTTTCTCAAGTAGAGACTAAGTTAAATAGGCTTGAATCAATGTTTGCAACCATTAATTCTACAATTAAAGCAAGAACTAGGCTAAAGATCATACACCCAACCTTAAATAAGCCCTGAATCAAACACCCATTAGGTACCCACACTAGGGTTGGGTCACAACCCTAGCTAGAATTTAGCTACTCATAGATAAAAATAAAGAAACTAAAGAAGAAAAGAAGATTAAACTCATATTAGATAATAAAGAGATAAGAATCCAATGTAAATTAGACAAGATATTGTAAAATTTCCCAAACCAGTAAATAGAAATGGCTCTCTACTTTGTGAAGTTCAAACTTAACCTAATTTTAACAAAAAAGACTATTTATACACAGATGACAATTTCGGATAAAATTGCCCTTTTGGAGGTTCTACGACTGCACAATTCTGTGTGCGGACCGCACTTTGAAGCTGATATTGACATGAGGGACTTCTACAGCTGCACAATTCTGAATTGCGGCCGCACTTTTTTCGATTCTACGGACTGCACATTTTCGAGTGCGGCTGCACACTGGACTTCTGCGACCATACAATAATAGTGCGGTCTGCACTTTTTGATAGACTTCAAGTTGGACCTCTATGATCTTCCTCTTCTGCGGCTGCACATTGCAAATCAGCACTGTCAGAATTTCTTCACATTATGTGGCCACACTCAAAATTCTGCGGTCCGCACTTTGCCACTTTTTGCATGGTTTTAGTCCTTGTCCAAAAATACTCCTTCTTGAATTGAATTTCATCACGTTATCTCATTTTCCAATACTTTTTCAAGAAAGCACATTTTATCTGTTCTCGGGAATGCCTTTAAGCATTTTTGAGCTAAAACAAAAGTAAAAGGGTGCAAATAAGTAGTAAAAATCTCTACTTATCAGTATTTCTCCACTCTAACAGTTGTAATCCCGGCATAGCCGCCGTCACGGTCTTGGCGTGACAATCAAGGATAGCGTGATAGGGAGACAACCAGTCCATTCCTAAAATAACATTAAAGTCTACCATAATGAGCAATAGATCGACTTTGATCTCAAAACCACTAAGAACAACCAAACACGACTGATACACACGGTCAACAATAATAGAATCTCCCACAGGTGTAGACAGATAGACTGGAGAACACAAAGACTCATGGGATACCCCCAAATACGGAGAAAAGTAAGATGACACATATGAATAAGTGGAGCCTGGATCATATAAGACTGATGCATCTCTATGACAAACCGAAACAATACTTGTGATGACAAAGTCCGATGCAACTGCCTCTATCCTAGCAGGAAGAGCATAATATCTGTCCTAGCCTCCCCCTCTAGACAAACTTCTACCTGCTCGACCTCCACCTCGAGATGGCTGTGCAGGTGGAGTGGTGGCTGGTGAGGTAACCATAGCCTGAGGACCCGGTAGAGCACACGCATCTTGAGTAGTCTATGGAGGTGCAAACCTCCTAAGTCTGGATAATCCCTTACAATATGACGCGTGTCACCACACTCAAAACAAGCTCTCGGAGGACGTGACTGTTGTAGCTGGCTCGGGCCTGATCGGCTGGACTGACTGCTGAAACCACCCCATGTAGGAGGTGAACTAGACAATGGTGGTGCATAATAGGGAGCCTAAGGCCTAGGAGTGTCCGGAATACCACTGGAAGCTGGAAGTGTTGAATGAACTGGGCGACTCACATAACCTCTACCATGACGAGTTGCAACTTGGGCACGGGTACCACTATATGTGCCAGACTCTCGAGACCTCTTGGCCTCCCTCTCCTCTCTCTCCTGCGTCAACATACCCTCCAATATCCTAGCAATCCCTACTACCTGCTGGTATGCCGATGTCTATCTCCTACTCTCGGGCCATGCTAGATATAATACTGGGGTTGAGCCCCTCGATAAATCGACGGACCCGCTCTCTAACAGTAGCAACCAAGACTGGTGCATGCCTGGCCAAATCACTGAACCGGATCGCATACTCCGACATGGTCATGGAACTCTGGCGCAACTTCTCAAATTCTATGCGCTATGCATCTCTGAATTTCTAGGAACAAACACCTTCAAGTTTATACCTGAGAACTGAGTCCAAGTGAGTGAAGCTGTCTCGGCCCAACTAACCAACTCATATGCTCGCCACCACTGGTAAGCCGCTCCCTTATTGGAACGTAGTGAAAACAACCCCACTAGACTCCTCAATACCCATAGTATAGAGGATACGATGGAACTCCTTAAGAAATCATTGGGCATCCTCTAACGATAACCCACTGAAAGTAGGAGGGTTGTACTTCTTGTACCTCTCGAGCCTGAGCTGCTCCCCCCTTAGAAACTGCTACCCTAACCTCTGGCTGAACTGGGGCCATGGGCTGTACTGGTATAACCTATGGAACCTAGTCTACCTGAAACCGCTGCTCTGAGGTATGGGCGGCGGGAGTCTGTGCTCCTTCCCCGTCCTGAGATTCGAAAGGAGCAAGTGGAATCAATCCTGCCTGAGCCGAAGTGGCGAACATTCTCAAAAGTGGGCGAGAGTCTCCTGTAGAGCTGGTGCAGTAACAAGTATCTCAGTTGCCTTCTCTCCAACTGGAGCTACTGGTGGCTTCTCTGCAGCAGCTCGTGCGGGTGCTCTGGCTATACCACGTGGATGTCCTCGGTCTCTACCCCGGTCCCGGCCTCTTGTGTCTCTAACAAAGGGTGCAAGTGTCTGGTCATCTGATCGAGCTGTACGTGTCCTCACCATATGTGAGAGAATAAAAAGATAAAATTTAGAATTTGAAGTCAAAATTTTTGCACGATATGGAATAGGGGTGTGCATTCGAATCGGTTTATCGATAACTCGAATCGATTATTTGTTATCGGTTTATCGGTATCGGTTTATCGATTTATAGATTTCGATTTCGATTTTGATTTCGAAATTTTCCTTTATCGATTTCGATTTCGATTTTGTCCTCTTCGGTTTATCGGTTTATCGATAAACCGATAAGAAATACTAAAAAAAAAAATTTAATTAATTTTTTTAATTTTTTTTCCCCTTATTCTATTATACCCTTTCCTTTACCCTAAGTCCCTAACCCTATTATTTCATCTACCACATTTAAGGAATGATCATATTTAAAGCTCAAGGGAATGAAGTTCAAATTAATGGAAAATAGAATTAGCTATGATGATGTATTTTTTTTATACCGTTGGAGTGTTGGTGGCATGATCCCTTACTTTAGTTTCGTTGCATGTGCTTGTTGACACAATTTTTATGTTATAAACAGCGTTCGTCTTATTTTAGCTTCTTTTGGTCCATATTAGTTAGGCGTGTTTATAGTGATATACTTTCCGTGAAATCCCGCAAATTTTCTTATTGGTGTAATCGATAACTGAATCGATAAGCCCCAAAAATCAATAAATCGAAATCGAAAAAATCAAAACCTTATTGAAACGATAACGATAAGCATATGTACAAATCGATAATCAATAAGTAATTATCGATAAGGGTCAAAATCAAATCGATAAATCGAATGCACACCCCTAATATGGAATCAAAGAAGTAAAGCTTTTGCTAACAGTTCCATAGTCTCCGAAGATAAGTACATGCCATTAGAGAATCAGACAATGAACAAGAGGTAAGTGTGATTCATCTCAATGACAAGATTAAATTTTTGTCTAAAGAAAGGTTATCTGAATTATTGCTAGACTTCATTGATGAGTCTGAGGTCATAAACAATGAGAAGGAACAACTGTCTAGGGAGTGTCTGATCCTAAAAGCCAAGTGCAAAAATCTGGAATCTAGGGCAAGTGAAAGTGATATAAAAAAATACTGAGTTGAAGAACCAGATTCTTGAACTTGACACCAGTGTCTTAGAATATAGGTCTAAAAATTTAAAACTGAAATTAGGAACAGGTAAGAAGAAGGCTGATCACACACATATCACCTTAGAGGATAATCTAGGAAAATGAAGGATGAGTTGTACAAGAAAGATGAGCAGATAAGAGTACTAAAAGAAGACCTAGGTAATGTGAAGCATGAACTAGACAAAACTTGCAAATGGAATAAGTCCTCTGATGCACTATCCTAGCTACAAGAGCATCACAGTAGCAACAAGAGAGGACTTGGCTATGGGACCCCAACATCTAAGTGGGACCCCAAAAGCAAGTGCATCACAGTTGCTGAAAACAAAATCTGTACACACTGTGGCAAGACTGGTCATTACAAAAGTGAATGTAATGCAAAGGAAAAGGCCAGTCAAAAGAATAAAACCTTTGTTCAAGAGAAAAATAGGCTGCCTGGATGGACCAAAAGGAATTTAATTCACCCCTTTGCCTATAAAAAGGGACCCGAACTAGTTAGGGTTCCTAAGACTAACCCCTGATTTCGTTTTGCAGGTCAAAGTGAAGGGAAGTAGCCAAATATGGTACATGGATAGTGGCTGCTCAAAGCATATGACTGGAAGTAAGAACCAGTTCCTTTCACTTGAAGACCTAAAAGGAGGTAATGTCTCATTTGGAAATGGGAAGAAAGGTGATATTATAGGGGTTGGAAAGGTAGGTATGACAGATTCACATTCCATTGAGAACGTCTACTTGATAGATGGCTTGAAATATAGCCTAATCAGTGAATCACAACTGTGTGACAGAGGTAACTTTGTAAATTTCACCTCTACTAAATGTTTTGTGATTAATCTTACCACTGACAAGATTGTTTTGCAGGGAAAAAGAGTTAACAATATTCACATTGTAGATTTGTCCACTCTTTCAAAAAATGAACGCACTTGCTTGAGTGTGTTGGACAATGATCCCCTCATGTGGCACAAAAGACTTGGTCATGCAAGTCTAAGTCAACTCAACAAATTAGTCTCCAAGGACCTGGTGATAGGGTTACCTAGCATCAAGTTCAAGGAGGACAAAGTTTGTGAGGCCTGTGCAAGGGGGAAGCAGGTAAGATCCTCTTTCAAAATCAAGAAAATGGTAAGCACGACCAGGACGATAGAACTGGTTCATATGGATCTCTGTGGTCCAATGAGAACATTGAGCAGATGTGGTAAGGAATATGTGATGGTACTTGTTGATGATTATTCTAGGTTTACTTGGGTATTGTTCTTAACATCTAAGGATGAAGTATTTGACATGTTTACTGCCTTTGTTAGAAAAACTCAGAAACAACTAGGTAATCAACTTGCATCAATTAGGTCTGATCATGGAACTGAATTTTAAAAATGCTAAGTTTGCTGAATTTTGTGATGAGCATGGTATAGATCATAATTTCTCTACACCTAGAACTCCTCAACAAAATGGAGTAGTTGAAAGAAAGAATAGGACTCTTGAAGATATGGCTAGGACTATGATTCTTTCTAGTAAATTGCCTCACAGCTTCTGGGCAGAGGCTGTAAATACTGCTTGTTACATCATTAATAGGTGCATGACCAGACCTCTTGTAGAGAAGACTCCCTAAGAGTTACTTAAAGGGAGAAAACCAATTATATCACATCTTAGGGCATTTGGATGCAAGTGCTTTGTGCACGATAATGGAAAGGACTCCGTAGGTAATTGTTATCCCAGAAGTGATGAGGGAGTATTCTTGGGATATTTTTCACATAGCAAAGCTTATAAAGTATACAACAAAAGAACTTTGTGTGTAGAAGAAAGTGTACATGTAGTTTTTGATGAAACTAACATTCTTTCTGAGAGACAGGAACATGAAGATGAAGCCATTGGGTTGGTAAAAGAATTGAGTGAAGTCACAGCTCAAGCTGAAGATGCACCAAAAGAAGGAACATGTGATGGAACATGTTCTTCCATTCCGGGGCAACCTGACAAGGGGAACTGAACAAAGAAGAAATGAATCTAACTCCCAAATGGAACCTGTCCATGACCATGTTCCTTAGCAACAAAACATGGGAGAAACTCCAAACAGAAATCAGTTGGTTGTAAAACCTTACAAGTATCAAAGTTCTCATCCCATTGAGAACATCCTTACTGGTCCAACTTTTGTAGTTAAAACCAGATCTCAATTAAAGAATCTATGTGCTTTTGATGCATTCTTATCTCTTATTGAACCTAAAAATATTGCTGAAGCTTTGCAGGATGCAGATTGGGTGAATGCCATGCAAGATGAACTCAAGCAGTTTGAAAGAAGCCAAGTGTGGCATCTGGTCACAAAACCCAAGGATAGATCAATAATTGGCACTAAATGGGTCTTCAGAAACAAACTTGATGAAGATGGAACAGTTACAAGGAATAAGGCAAGGCTGGTGGTTCCGAACGGTTAGTAAGTCCGAACGAGGAAGG